>NW_010143653.1:0-31865 GCF_000699245.1 Pterocles gutturalis | reverse complement strand
AATGCCCTAGGAAGGAGGGAGATACTGCTTTCAATGAGAAACCAGATAACAGTGAAGAAAGCAGCTGCTTTAGAGAAACTTCATTGCTTCTAAAGCATTCAGAACTGTAGAGGCATTTAGTGTTTGCTCTTTTATCAGTGCAGCTGCAAGTGATAATTCAACCTCCAAGTGGTCTGTGCTTTTGTTCCATTTGAATTGAAAAATGCCCTAACAGAAATCCTTGCTTTGTACCAGGATTATATGCTTGAAAAGAACTGAACAAATTGCATTTAGAATGATCAAAATGATCCATTTTCCTTACCATGTTGCTAGCAGACACAGGTTGATATTTGTGAATCACATTTTACCACTATCAGTATTACTGCCTGATGTGACTGTAGTGATATAGCTTTATCAGTCAAATTCCAAGACAGATTTACCCAAAAGACAGTTATCTTTATTATCCTCATCTCACAAACAGCAGTTACCAGTGTCACACACTGACAACACTTCACTAGACATCGTAAGCATCTTTATCATCTCAATATCCCAAAATAGAATGCCTTTTGTATACTGATGTCTCCACAAGACTATACTTGCAAATGCTCTTTCTACTGTGCCAAAAAAAAAAAAAAAAAAAAAAAAAAATCACTCTTCCAAACTCCTGTACCATGAACATTACTTCTCTCCCAGCCTCACTCCTTGTAACATCCTGGTGTCCTACAGAGCAGCCAGCAAGGCAGTAAGGAAGCTCCATGCTGGAGACAGAGATTAAGGCCCAGCTTCTTGTGTATTTAGGAACCTCATTCTCACTAAAAATCAAGCCTTTATCCTAGCTGGAATTAAATCTCACCTTTCGTGAGAGTGGTACCACTGCATATGTAGACAAGAGTTTGCTGAAGAAATCTACGTGCACAGCATAAGGTTGGTACAGTATCTCATGATGTAGTGATCTGAACTCACTGCCCACCCCAAAGAAACAGCATAGCCAGTGTTAGGGAACTGTATTTAGACAGGTATTTGAGTCCATGGAGAGACTCATCAGGAAAAACATACCGAGAGACACACCTACTGGATGCTCCCCATTTCCCAAACAACAATTTCCCCCAACAGAAACGTTGATTTAAACTATTCATGCTAACGTGAGCGCAGGACAAGGTTATGTGATTCTTGGAGGTGCCACATCAGGTCATGAATGATGTAGTAATGAAAATAAAATTCCTTGCTCCTTGTACAGTAAATAAAGACAAGATTTTGAAACCACTCACTGCCGTGCTGAGCTCTGCCTCACACAAGAGCCTAGCACGGAGGATGAAGGAGACTTTGGAACATCATCTCACAGTCATTTCTCTAAAAACTACTGAGTGCTAAGCACTATGAAAATCTGATTATGGACATGAGTTCTGATATTTATATGCCTGCTTCAAAATCCAGGCACCTAATCTGTTCACAGAAACTGATGTCCCCTTAAAATCTGCTGTGCCATGCATCTATGTCCTGGGTCAGAAACTACCAAACCCTCTTAGGAATTACCCTGGGGCATGATGAAATACCTTCCCCATAGGCTGGCAAGCTTTAACTCTCCTAACCTCCAAACAGAGACAAATCCAAAGAGGTTAAGAGATAACCTCATCATAGCCCCCGTTTTTTTCTGATGAGCTACCGTACTAAAATCTCTCCTGTGGAAGAAACAGTGACCACTGGGGAACAAACAAGACTTTGAGCCCAAGTTTCAGGAGCACTGCATATCCACAGTTTCCAGTGAATTTCTTAGAACAAAAGGTGCTCAATGGCTCTAAAAATCATAATAAAGTGTCATGTCCTATGTCGAGTTAAGATTATTTAGATTCTGCAATTCCTCACATTACCCTGTCAAGAGGGTTTTTTTCAGAACATCATTATCTCCAATTTCCTAGGCTTTCAATGTTTTTTCTAGGGATAATCCCCTACAACGTGGGGGTTTTTTGACACACACGCTGAACAAACTCTTGACTAGGTAGTTTTTATACATGGAATATAGATCGGTTTTTATACAACTTTCTAAAAAACCCAAAAGTCTTGAGCTTCAGCTTGGCCTTTAGTGATGTGTAAAAGCTTTGGTGGAGGGAGGATGTATTTTTAAAAGAGAAGCATTAGAAAGGATTGATTTTTCTTTTGCCCTGGCTTAACTGACCTCAGACTGTAACCTTAGCCAAGTTGATAATTGAGAAAGTAAACTAATTACCACGTATGTCCAGAGCCTGCGCTTCCCCAGCTTCACTGACCCAAAATCATCACACTGCACCTTCTTTTCCACACTTTCTCAAAATTCAGTTCGATGAAACAAAGATGCTCCCAGCCTGTATCATCTGCTACCTTTAGGCATAGCAACCATCAGCCCAACACGTCCCTGTGCAGTGGTTTTAGAGCATCCATTGTCTTTGCTAAACAAGCATTTTCATGACAAAAGTCAAGAAATAAATAACAATTTCAAGAAGTTCCCGAAACCTCTATTTAAAGTCCCTTAAGTTGTAAGTTCAAGGAAGGCAATGCCTTTGTGACAGCACAGCTGTAGATTAAAAAGATTCCCAGGGCCTCCTAGCTGTTCTGACTCTTGGTCTTTAGAATTATATGAATATAGGCTTAAGACCACCCAAATTCTTTTTTCTTTTTTTTTTTTTTTTTTGAGAGGGAGGGAGAAAGAGAGCATGTACACAAGCACGTGAAAAAGAAAGAGACCATTACCCTCATGTTGGACAACTGTAATTTTACAGCAACAAAGATCTGACAAGCAGCATTGACCTGTGAGAGCAGCTGTATTTACATTATAGCCTAAAAGGGAAAGCACACTAAAGGGGATGGTATATACACTGCATGATACAGTGGCCTTTAGAGAGATACTTTAACCCACATGTGCAAAGTCCAGTTGCAGGAATTTGAGTTCCCTTCCAAAGCACACCTGGGGGTAACTGACTTATGCTTAGTAAGCATGTGGCTGATTTGCACCTGAAACTCAGCACTCTACCAGGAAGCATTTACATTGTAGTAGGACAAGTTCTTCTGGAGAGCCAGCATTTGTTGATGACCAGACAATCCTTGTTGCCTCCTATTTTCTTGGGATAATCAGCATGACTGATGTGCTGGAAGGGAAGAGGATGACAGCAAACAAGCTGAGCAGCTGCCAGTCTGCATGGCAAGTTTAGAAAACAGTAAAATAAGTGCTTAAAACCCCCAATTCATTACAAAAAGCTAAACAAACTAGTGTCTTTTCTTAGCAGAGAAGAAGGAGATAGAACTATTTAAAATACAGCAGTTTAGCGCCTTATTGAAGCTCATCTCCCTAGGCTCTCTGGCAGTCCATGGAGAGAGGAGGGGAGGTTCCTCTGGAGACTCCAGAGCTGGAGTCCCCAGCTCTCCACTAATGACACTGTGAGCATAGGGACCTGAGATAAGCACCCCACAGGCAGGGGCTGAGCCTCTTTTAGATACAGGCTGAAAGCAATCAATTTGTACTGGGTCTATTCCAAACTGAAATTCATTATACAACCTTTTGACAACATTTCTCTGTTTTCTAATTGATTCAGGCTTTCTTAGACTGATCTCTCAATACAGAGTCTAAACAAAGAGAAACATAATCAAGTGCTTACTTTTTCAGCAGGGGAAAAAAAAAATCACAACCATTACTCTGTCTCGCACTGTAGCTTTCCTGTGCTGTTCCCATCTTTATTTATTGTTCTTCCTTCACACCATGGGTTCTTGGATAGCAAAGAAAAACAGTCCCTGTCTTCAAGAACAAAGGTTGGCAGGAAAATAAAATTAAAAATGGCAATCTCATTTGCAGCAGTGTAGTCAGCTAAAATAATCAACATTGTTATTTATACTGTGTCTTCACTTCAGGTATCAAATAGCTCAGAGTCCTGTTATGTCAGCACCCTGCGAACGGAAAAGAAACAGCTATCACAAGCATATGGGAAGCATACCTGACCACTGTCTTCAGGTGCTGAAGCTTTAAGCATATGCACATGTCCCACCGATTCCTTTATTACCAGCTGCTTTTAATCACCTGCCAAAAGCAGGTGCTTATATACTTCCCTGAATAACAGATGTACTATGTGTTTCATGAATTGGGGTGCAAGAGTCAAGATGTGATAGGCAGATGGGACAGGTTGGTGGAGAAGGGAGAGAGGAAGAGGACAAAGTTCAAAGTCATAGGAAGATGTAGTATAAACTTGTCACACGGAAGACTCCAGCAGACAGTTCTCACTAGCTGCAAATCCAAACCACAACATGTTTGGACATAAGTTTTCAGCAAGAGAAGTATCCCAGTCTGCAGGACCTGAGCGATCGATGTAATCAGAGCAAGAATGCATGTCAACCTTGGTTCAAGTTTGTTCTTTACCACAAGCTTTCATATAACTTGGGTCCTGTCACTTCGCCTCTGCTTGCTTCAGCCCCATAAGTACGAGACCACTCTGATACTGACCTCTTGCTCACAGGCTTGTGTCACTAAAGGCAGCAGGAGGTACTCAGGTCACCTGGCACTTGAGGCTGTATAGCTTCCTTAGATGTAACCAGCTATCTCTGCAAGTCTCTAGGAAAGAGAATAATTGCTCCTAAACACCATTAAAACCTCTTCATTGATTTGTGAGCTTGTCATTGCTTCTAGCTGAGGCACTTCAGGCCAGTCCCACAGAGCCAGGTAGGCACCAAGCTCTCATATGAAGTTTAAAGAATTATATCCTGCTTCCTATCTTCCACATCATTCACCCTGAAAAACCCATGGAAGTTTTTCCACTCATTCAACAGTACACAGCTCCATCACACTGGTCCTGACTTAGGTACCTGTTGTATAATCAAATCTCACACTTCTAGTAAAACAAAAGAGAAATGCAAGTTAAGAAGGCAATAATGGCATGTGAGCTCAAGGGCCCAATTTTGGTTTCACATACAGTATTAGCAAAAGCCAGCGAGTCAGTGGATATTGATTCACAGCAGCCGTTCGTCCCATCTATGCTCTCCGCATATACAAGAGATTGGCTGTGCAGAAGGGAGCAAGACAACTTCAGCTGACACAAGGACACTCCAGATAGCAAGAGAAGTCTTCCAGCAAGGCTCTACCCATCCTCTTCACCTGGACAAACAGTGCTCACAGTCTGTAACCCCAGAAACGGCTTAAAGAGGGGAGCAGGGAAACTGCTGCAGCTCAGTCACTGACGTAGGTAAACCCACCATCCCTGCTGCCAGAAGACCCATTTCAGGGACTCCTTTCCACGATATTGGGAATTCCTGCAAAACTCCCATTTCTGACGTGCTGCTTTTATGTGAAACATCCACAGTGTTTGCAAAGAAGTGATTATGAATGACTAACCAGCCGTGTATATATTTCAAGAAAACTTGGAAACAACCTTGTTATTTTTGGAAACACGTACACTTGTTCAGGGCAAGCTGGCAAGGCAGAATTACTGTGGAAAGTTACTAAATAATAGAGAGTCTGTAGTGCCACCTACTGCTTTACTCCAGGTTTTAACTTCTGATTTAAAAAAAACCCAGAGACAAAAAATGCCACCCTGGAGTAGGCCCAAGCTCAGACAGTCGCTCAGACAGTCACCCAGGCCTGATAACCGCCCACACCAGATTCCTCACCAGAAGGTGCAAGAATGCTGCCACAGATGACATAAGAGCTAATCCCACCTGTGAGCTTCATGGCCCAAAGCACAAAGCATGACAGCACCTTCCAAAAGCACTGTTAATTTTTGTTATAATCATGCTGAGTACTCTTGTTATGCACATGAATACTAAAGCTGATTTGGACTCTTGATACCTACCCTCAACTTCACCACAGATCAGCAGCAATAAATTCCAAAGGTACTCCAAAAGAGAGTCCAAAGATATTCCAAAGGTACATTGTACGACAGGGTGATTGTGATGGGCTTGCCCTTGGCTGGGGGCCAAACCACACACCCACTCACCCAATTTCCACCCCCCCCACCTGAGGATAGGGGAGAGAATTAAAGGGTTAAAGGGAAAAAAAGGACTCATGGGTTGAGATAAGAACAATTTAATAAATTTGAAATAATGATAATAGCAATAGATACCAATATACCAATATACAAATGAGTGATACACAGTGATACTGCCCCCCCACCTGATGACCAAGGCTCAGCCTGTTCCCGGCTAACGATCCTGGAGCTGGGAGAGTCCCAAAACCGCACTCAAGGAACAGAGATAACAGAGGTCCGGAACCAAAAAGGGATGATCTTCCAGAGGGTCCTCACCTATATACTGGGCATGACGTGTACGTTATGGAATAGATTCTTGGCCACTTTGGATCTCAATCCTGAACCTAAGATCAAATCCTGGGCTAGTAACAGGGGCTGTGCTCCCTCCCAGCTTCTCCAGTCTGGCAGACAGCCAGAGAAGCTGAAAGACCTTGGCAGCCACATAAACATCACTTTCTATCAGCTTTCTTCTGAGCACAAATCCAAAACACAGCCTCTTGCCAGCTATTATGAAGAAAGTTAACTGTCTCAACTTAACCCAGGACAGTGGTTCACTTATTTTTTAAATATTTGAATTAATTTTGTTTTGCATAATTTAACCTTTTAATATAATTACAATCCTTCCTGCTATACAAGATAGAGAACAATTTCCCTGCCTCCAATCTGCTGGTCAGTCATCACTGTATAAACTTTCACTAGGTTCACAGCTTCTCAGTCATTTGCACAGAGTGGGGCAAAAAAAAAAAAAAAAAAAAAAGTAAAGCCCTTTCGTGTTTATTTTTAACTAGCCAGTCAAATATTTGACTGCTCCTTGAATACATTTCAATTTTCCTAACCACAAATTCACAAAACAGATGATTCCACAAAGAAAACAGATACCCTTTTCAGATTGTGAAATACAAACCAGAAAACAAAACATGCAAAAATGCAAGGGGAAGGTTGCTTTCCTCCCCCAGCTAACAGAGAGTATCAAAGAATCGTAATTAGAATTTGCTACTCAGTACAACATATTATCAAAATCACCAAAGAGAACATATCCATTTATTCATAAATGTGGTCTGGATTACACAGGCATTGTAGATGCTCAGTTGCATGGTGTCTGGTCTGTTTTGTGTTTGGTTTGGAATCCACTCATTTAGTCCTTAATTTGCCATTAAGGAACTGATACAGCAAGTGTGCACATTCAACATTTAAATACAGGTGCCCAGAGGCATACAGAGTTAAACAACTGCAAGTGGTTATCACTGGAGGTTTAAACAACTGATTTTCCTTCCTCTACAAAGATGAGGTTAAAGGTTGGACTAGATGACCTCCAGAGATCCCTTCCAACATAAATTGTTCTTTGATTCAAGCACATGCAAGTGTAGGAATAGAAAAATTGGCAAGTAGGCATAATCTAGAGTAAAATGCTCTTGAACATCACTGTGTATTTATACCAGGACTGGATGGAGTTCCTACTAAGACTGTTTCATACACAAGTATTTTAGGAGACTTTGGTCCACATCTTCAGAAGTATTTAGGTGAGAAACTGCTATTGCCATTACAAGGACTGGAGCTCCTACGTACCTGGGGGGAGGCAGGACCCAAGGTCTTGTACAAGCTTACAGACTACAGACCTATTGATAAAGCTCAGAGACACCCCTTTTACCACACTCTCAGAGTCATGAATTTAAAGTGTTTTCAGTCAGCTGGAAGATAAAACAACACAAACAACACAGTCTTGAGATGTCTGAAAAGCCTGCAACTGCCACAGGACACTATTCACTGAAGAAGGGTTAAATCCATTGGAAGAGATTTTAATAGCTACATTACAGAAACTCACTTGTTGTGTTTGACTATATTGTATCTGTAGCCTGTAAAAATTGACCTGAATCCCTCTTGTGCCAAATGCAGAAGTCCTTCTACACAGACTAAAGGGATTCCATTCCATGGCTGACAAGAAGCTTTCTTCATTTATCTTAGCTAAAATAAATTCTACACAGATCTTAATAAATGTTGAATACTGTCACACTATTTAGAGCAACACTTCGGTGCAACACAGCAATAGGAAAATATAACACCTTTCGTAGTCTGTCATTCCAAAAACTGCTACTATTTGGCCTGTGTCAAAAAAAAAAAAAAAAAAAAAAAAAAAAGCCTGCTTCAGCAATGCCAAGCTTTTAATCGCACCCCAAAGCAACACAGCTTAGAACAGAAAGTGAAGAATATCAGAGCCATATAAGAGAAAAATTGGGACAAAAGACCTTAACTATAACGGAAGGAAGACAGCATAAAAGAATCATCAAGAATATTTCCCCTCTACTCGGCACTGGCGAGGCCACATCTGGAGTATGTACCCAGTTCTGGGCTCCCCTGTACACAAAAAACATGAGTTTACTGCTGCAAGTCCAAAGAAGTGCCACAAAGATGATTAAGGGACTGGAGCATCTTTCAAGTGAAGAAGGCAGAGAACTGGGACCTTTCAGCCTAGCAAAGAGAAGGTTTAAGGAGATCTTATCACCTGGCGTAAATACCTGATGGGAGGGAGTGAAGAGCAGGGAGCCAGACCCTTCTCATTGGTGTCCAGTGGCAGGACAAGAGGCAATAAGCACAAACTGAAACAGAGGAAACTTCATCTGAGCATAGGAAAAACACTTTTCTTTTTTACTGTGAGAGTGATCAAACACTGAAATAGGTTGTCCACAGAGGTTTTGGAGTCTCCATTCAAAACCAAGTCCTCAGTTTTCCTTGGTTCTTTTTAGAATTGCTGACAGAGACCAAATTCTACTCAATTAAGTCATACCAGAATCATTAAACTGCAATAAAGAACAACAAAAATGCAAAACTCCTGACCAGATGTAATATATGTCAAAGTATCATGACTGTTTGCTACTTAAGACTGTTCTCTACCTGATCCCTTAGTACATACAGGAGAAACCTTTCAGACTGAATAATTTCCAACTAAATTGTTACTGCATAAACTGGATTTATTCACCAACTTCAACAGCAGGTACACGTACAAAGCGATATCATGGACTAAAAAGACTTGCTTTTACCTCTGTGTTTGATTCAGAAGGAATGAAACAACTGTTTTTTGGTTCTGAGTAGTACCGAATTCAAGGGTTAGAAATGGGTCTGATCAAATACAGATTCAAAGAATCTGCAATTACAAGAAACATCCAATACTGACATGAACTTCTCAGGTTAATTCCAGTTCTATCATTCTTTTGTGCAAAACGCCTGACTAACGGCAAAGCTTCTAGAATAGAACATACAATATATGTAAATTGTCTTTCTCCTAACACAGGAACTAGATCTGATCCCGCAACTATTTAAGAAATTGACAGGACATATTAATTATGTCCCCAAGAATAAGGTTTGGACAACTATCTTTAGTGCCTCTGTATAACTAAGCTTTAAATAAGTCCGCAGTATGTAGGCAACAGTGTGCAGAACTCAGCAAGTGGCACTTAAAAAGCAAAGCATCAATTCACAGTACTTAGCAAACAGCCATGGTTTCCGTGGTGGTTATAAGGAATTTGCCTTGAATCTGCATTAAATAGCCAAATTTTCTATATCCTGTTTGATGCATTTAGAAACCATCTGTTTTGATTAACTTGAAATCAGTGCACCATGTTAACATCTCAGAGGAAATTAGGTTCATTTAATATGGATTTTAAGGCTGTGTTCCCCTTGCTCTAGTGATACCAGAAAGGGCTTTATATTTAGAAATTGCGCTTCTGCAATGCCTAGCGATGGTGGAAACAGAGTGCTCTGAGCATTGAGTAAGATATGTCCTGATTTACTTCCCTGGGTGGTATGTAATTCAAGGCAGAAATTGGCCAGATGAGAGTTAAATCCTGTGGGATCCAGATTCTAAATGGGATCCTAAGTAGTGTAGTTTCCCCTTTCCTGGTTTCCCTTACAAAGACAGAAAACAGCAGGAACCTTCACAAGCTGATCTTTTTTGTTTCAGGCACTGAAGGAAAGGGGTGACACCTGACAATTCTGAAACAGAAACAAACTAAAGCAAGCTGCCACCACCTTGTCGGTAAGAATCACTCCCAGAGTGAAACAGCTTTCCAAATGTGTCTGTTGGGGTGCAGCAAGCTGAAAGATGGGCTTTCTCCACAGAAAATATAATTTTCTTCTGGGGAAAAAAAAAAAAAAAAAAAAAAACCAAGCCAAAACCAGCAGTAAACCCTTTTGAAAAGGTCACTCCAGTATTACAGGTGTTGTAATTCAGTTGCTGTACCTTCCAGTACTCCTCTATAGGCAGCTATCTCTGGTTTGATGGTAGCTCTCAATACGTATCACTGTCTCCTCCCAAGGAAAAGTACAGCACAGGCATCTTGAAAATCTTCCAGTGTGTTCACTATGGACAGCTGGCTAGGCAAGCCTGCCAAATGAGACCACATGTGCACTGAAACAGGCTTCTGAGGTACTCAAGCAGGTTAGTAAAATCAAAATAATATAGATGTTAGCACCTATGGAAAACCTTCAGAAGGCTATAACTAAAATATAATGAAAATACAGCGTTAAGAGTCCTGCAGGCACCACTTGGAAGGTAGAGTCTAAAGCAAATGCCCAAGGATGTCCAGTGGTAGCTAAAGTACATTTTGACCCCCCATTTTCTCAGACCACTCTCTCTCATTTTTATCTATGGGATGTTATCAGACTACTGCAGCTAAGAATTTCAAAGCATCTTAAAATTACGAATGAGTTTCAATAAACATTGGGTAACAAACCTCCCTCAAGCTGACCTGAAAAGCTCTCCTGTGCCTGTTAAACCATCTGAGATGAGGACTAACGTATTGTGCATTTCTTCACAGAGTCCAGCTCAGCAGAGAGAGCCTCGACTGGGAGGTTGTACCTGTTGCTGTAGTAATGATAGCTAGTCTGAGTTTGCTGACGAAGCCTAGCAGTTGGTGAAGTTTCCAGGGTTTAAACTTCTTACTATGGCAATCGTAGAAAGGCAAATTTGCAGATCTTAGTTTCATATTTCCCCTCTCATTTAAAAAAAAAAAAAAAAAAAGTCTAGTTTTCAACACAGCTCTAATGCTAGCTTCACAAAACTCTGTGGTTTTGCTTTGTAGATCATTTAAGCATTTTGTCTCAAGTTGCTCCACAGCTCTGTGTCAACTCCAAATGAATCAAAAAAAATCTCAGAGCAAAAGCTGTTTGAAATTGGTAATATTCTTTTGGATTCTCAGTGGAACCACCAATTTTGCCTGATGAGGTTCACTCAAAAGACTTCATTGACTTAAGCAAATCTTTCAACATGCATGGCAGGAGTTTAAAGTTTCCAATGAACCATGAAACCAGGGAAGTTTCATAGGAGCTTTTTGAGAATGCTTTTCTTAATTCTAGCTCCACATCACCTAACAATTTTGCCACCAATCTCATGACGCACAAGACCCATGGGAGAGCTGTACAAGCTGCTGAGGACAGCTATGACAACCGTATTAGAATATACAGCAGGCCCAGGGAGACCAGAAGGTATACACCATCTTGTAAGCCAGAGCTCCAAGAGCCACTCAGAGAGCCAGATAAGTACTGTTCAGAGCACCATTGGTCTCCTGTAACAAATAAGAACTAGAGGGGTTTTTTTCTTTTCAAAACAGGGATTTATTGTAGAATGGTGATTCACCAATGCCAACAATGATGCACTTGGGATCCAGGATATGATTTCTGGATAGAGAGAGTGGCTCTGAGTTGCGATGTATCCTCTGGCATGCTTGTGAAGTGGCTTTTTAAGCCTTTTTTTTTTTTTTTAAGAAGGATTAAGAGCTACAGAAGACAACTTGCCCACTGAAATCCAGGATCTGTATTTTGCTCTGTCACAGCGTTCCTAAGCTAATTAGTTTCTCTGTGTTCCATTTACTAATTTTCCAAGCAACTGAGACTTCCTACCTCACGGAAGTCATGTAAAGATAGAAGCATTAAAGACTTTTCAGTATTTAGCGGTAACAAGGACCGGGAACAGGAATACTTCATGTACCTTACCAAGAAGGTACAAAATTCACAATGACTCTCTCACTAATACTATCAAAACATGCTGCTGGCCACTGGTCAAGACAGTGATTTTGAGTGAAGTTGGAGGCGTGACCAATTTGATGCCAGGTTTTAGTTTATGTCTGTGCTCCATCCTAGACGGGTACTAAGCATAAGCAGAGTGATAATGGTTTTATGTTCACTTCGAAATCCAGAACACGCATCAGCATATGGCAGTTGCCTTCATGCAATGAAAGAACAATAATTTTTATTTCTAATTGAACTGAAGAATTCACATGCAGATTCTAGCACAATAGAGCTTGGAGAGATCTGTTAAGCAGCAGACCTGCTAAAGATCTGCTACTCAGTCACAACTGCCCAGTGTGCAAATAGAAGTTTGCTGCATTTCCTAACAACAACTGTGTTTATCTTATTACAGAAATGGAAGTTCCACTAAATTCCGGTTCCCCTTCACTAGCCAAAACTGGACTGATCTTACACTCCTTTTTACTTCAGCTTAAACATTGTAATCTGTATTTTCTTTACTTGTTTCTCAAAATTCTTCCGTATCTATAGAAGAAAAGATACATCCGAAAAAGAGAAGCCTTATGTTCCTAACATATTAGCTTAGAGGACAAGGATCAGAAACCTTTTGGTGACACAGACTGGAGTCAATTAAGACAAAATACTCTGTGTGCATGCTCTCCTCAAGGCAAGATCTGCAGCTAGTATGTAATACAAACCATATTAAGCAGCTATGTCTAGCCTGATTTCTGTCCAGCTACCAAGGATTCTGACTGAATTTCACCAGACAGAAATGTGCAATTTTTTTGTCATTAGAGAGCACCCAGGGAAGTAGCACAACAAAATGTTTCCTGCTGCTGTTAAATGCAGAAGGCTGTGACTTCAGCTCAGTCATCCGCTCTCACATTGAGTAATCCACAAATATTTGAGCTTTCTGGCAGCATAACCCCCCCTCACAGTAGCAGAGTCTTTTTCTCTAAATGGTCCGAGACATTTCCATGTTTGCCTTCTCAGGCTATTGATAGGAAACTGCTTAATAGGAGAGGGCATCTGTGATGCTTTTCTTTATTATCAATAACATCTAGAAGGCTTAAACATGGCCTTTCCTGCTTCAGTTTTTAAATGAGGTTAATTGAGATCACATACTTAAAGCTGAACTTAATAGCATCAGAGTAAGTGCACAGACCAGGCTATGGAAAAACTAATGTTAAAAAATATTTGGAATAGTTAAATATATCCAGATCAGCCACACATGATAACTTCAGAGCACTTGAGGAGCTAAATGAAGGACTCTGAGCCTTTCCTGATTATATGTAGAGTGCTCACTAAAGATATGTATGGAACTCCAGCAGATCAGAAAGCACAATTTTACTGATTTTTAAGAGGTAGTGAACAGTTTGGGAACATTTAGCTCAGTCTACATACCTGATTATAACTCTTACCATACAAATAAGACAGTAAGAAACACCTTGCAGACATGCAACAGAACAATTGAAAATTTTACCCTTTCCAAGATAACTGGCCCACAGTACATAAAGAGATTACACAGAGGCAAGCAAGGCTTTGCTCATAGCCCTCACAACACAGCTCCTCTGAGAAAATAGGGAATAACATGGTCTTTGTGAAATTATTATAAAGTGGCAAAACAAGTGAAAAGTTGTGTTCAACGAGTCACTATTAACCATTCACTGGGAGACTGAGAGAATGTATTCACTAGGGTCTTCATCCTACACACATCTACCATGGTGCAATAGTTTACAAAGTCTTTAAAGTGCTTTATAGAGGCACTTTTTTAATTTAAAAAAAAAAAAAAAAAAACAACTGGATGATACCAAACTAGGAGAGAGTGCAAGTACTTTGCAGAACAAAAATTAGAATTTAAAGTTACATTGGTCAGCTGGAGAAGCCAGCAGAAAAAAGTTCAGAGACCTGTTAGACACCTTTGGAAGATAGTAAATCAACAGGAATAACAGTAAATTTTAGCAAATCAGAAGATTTAGAGAGTAGGGAGGGGGAAAAGGAGGAGTGGGGGACACCTTGTAGGACAACGAGGGTGGAGGTCAATTATTTGTTCTCTTCCTCCCCCCATGGACAGGAAGAGAGTGAAAGGCTTAATTTCAAAAACAAGATAAATTCAGCTGAAAGGTGAAAAAGATTTTCAAAAGTTAAGTAATAGTTACTCGGAGAGACTGTGAGATCACCTGTCACAGGAGAATTCCAAAACATCTGTCAGGGTGGTTTAGGCGGCTAATTATTTACTTGATTACGAGTACACCTTCCAGCCCCTGGTACCTCCCTTCTATCCCAGTACCTCCTCTTTCCCCTCCTTGTCCCTGACATGCTCTTTAATTTCTCCTTGCCTCACAATCTCTTCCTTGCACCACTTCTTCCCCTATTCCCCTAGAGTTGGGGAGGAGGAAATCAGACTTCAAAGAATTCTACCTAACATGAAAAACGAATTAAGTTAGAATTAGTGTCACTAAATAAGAAAATTTTTCAGCATTTATTAGACCAGTGGCTACAGTGACCTCTTATGTTAGGGTTATACAGTTGCTTCCATTCCAGCATCCATATTTTCAAGAATCCTGAATGTCTTAAAAAGGCACACATTTTGTCTGAAGTTTTCTAGGCATGAGGTAGAATTCACAGGGACATCAATGGCTCCTACATTATGCAGCTTTCAAGATTTTTCCAGTTTGGAAAAAATACTGTGTCACAAACTTGTGATCCTATAGTTAAAGTCTATTTGACAATAATGCATGTGCACAAGGCAGCAGAATTACAACTATGAGCCTGACTGGGGCATTTCTTACCTCTGCGAGCTTAACTGTGTAATTTTAATGTTGTATTACCATCAGCTCCTTCCATGGGATCTATTTTACAATGAACTTACAAATGGCATGTGTAACAAATGATATCTATTGCATTTTACTATTCATCTTTTTTCCACATATTGACATTTGAGACGTAACCAGGGACTCTGCACAGAATATGTCTGGCAGAAGTGGTGTGTGCTGATTAACGTCCTTTCAGTGCTGATATAAAACACATGGGTTATATTAGCAAAGCAATGTATGAAATGATACATTGGAAATTACTTACCTATTCCATGAACATGACTTACCGAAGTCAGGAATGTTCTAGCAATTAACTCTTACAAATGCATGTGAATTAAACCACTTCTTTCTGGGGAAAGGGCAACATTATCAGCTACCAATAGGCTGTAATTGGTAAACCCCAAAAATCTTCTGAACTAAATGGCTTTGACAGTACAGTAGCAAAATTATATATTCAGACAACTAAAAAAATTAAAACAAAGGGGTACTATTATTCCTGTTCACTTTGACAATTTGAAGTTATTTCTTCTTCAAATTTAGGCCATGACTGAAAAAAAGAATCCCTATAAAAGTCCTTAGGCATGTGCTTAACTCCTATTAAAATAAACATCCCACAGAAATTGTTAAAGTTCAGCATGTGCTTAAATATTTTCCTGAATCTGGCCAGTGGGTACCTGCCAAAGTTTTATTTTCTTTATTGATACAATATCAACTCCAAAATGCTATGGACATATAAATATTAGCCAAAATTATTAACTTTTTCTGGATCTCTTGGCCTTTCAAAAAATCTGGTCTGGCTAGAAGTCTTGCCTTATCATTAAACCAACATATTAAATTTCTCTGACAGTAAAATCTATCTATAGACATACAGTAACAACAAATTAACCTCAATCTGACATGAATGAAAACAGCTTCTAAGTCGTTAAAGTTCCTAAAGCAGGATCTATATGCAATAAATATAATTATTTCACCGAAATTGTTAGCACATGTTCTTCTTTTGCAACAGACGTGTTTGTCGTACCATCTTTGTTGTATTGATATGTTCTTTAGTAGCCCATTCTGTGCCTTCGGCCTTGATTTAAATTTATCGTGACACATTTTTAAACAATAGCAGGAAACCTCACTTATGACTTTAATTATAAAATGGTGTTATAAAATTATATCCACATTTTATTTTTGGCAGTTGGCAATCCTCATTTAACATAAATAACCCTTCTTGGCCTCGGCAGTTCTCTTTGGTTGATTTCAATGCTTACTGTATGTAATTGATATAAAAACACAAGGTTTAGGAAGCAGTTATTGGAACTTGTTAAAAGAAGTAGTCAAGTTCATAAACGCAGTCATTTTGCTGTGTTACATGCCAAGAGAATTAATAATGTACGCTTGGGGATACAGCAGAAATTCTGGCTTTTTAAAGAAAGACTGATGTAACTACAGTATTCCACTCCTATGTTAATTGTTTGGCTCACAAACCCGTGGCTTTGTTTCTCTTCTACCCACAGCTGCTTCCAATAATCTTCTAAAAACTGACAGACATACACACACATCCACATTATATGCAAATATCCATTTTTAACTACACACATATACTAATACCAAAATAATTCTGTTGTTCTATGTTAAAGAACAAAATATGTTAACGTTGCTGTATAAATAAAAGACATTCACATCAGATGTGGCTATCCTCAGAAGTCTGAAGTTTAGTAATACTAGAGATGAAGCTACTTGAAAGTCACTTTCCAAAGTTAATTCCCAAGCAGTTCACATGAAGGGACTGATTTTCAACTGAAGACCCCCAAATTTGCACAAAGTCATCTTTGTCTGTCTTTTGCACACTGACAGCACTAATACATGAACATGCAAGAGTTACTTGTCTGCATGAGCAAGTAAGTAACTCCGAAATTGAATCCTCTGAGGCACAATGGTCACACACATGCATGAAAAGTTGCCTGTCCATAATGCAGAGATATACAGCCATTTGAAAAACTGAAGCTCAGTATTCAAATGCAATGTCTTCTTAACTTGTATTTGAACATCACATAGCATTACTCACAGGATTAAAGATAACCTTGTACTTAAAAAGACTTTGACAGTCAAACTGGAGACAAAAAACAGCCCCATTCTCAACAGTGCTGGGCCCTCCATAACCTTCACTGAGCCAATGGTAGCTGCTGGTCATCCTTCACTCTTGAAAACAAATCACTCGGGTTAGGCCCCACTTAAACTTTTTCCATCTGCCATTTTAAGGACCCAGCTTCAAAAATTCCAACTTTGTAAAGTTAATTTATGAGAAAGAATTCAAAAACATCAAGAATGTTATTTTAAGCTTCCATTTGGGTGGTTTATCTTATACCTGAAACAAAAATCAGTTTAAGACACTAGAAGAGAACTTTGTGCTTTTTGCATCAGGATCTAACACCTCAGATCACGAGAGGGATTTGTCCTACAAGCCAAGTCACACAACAGGACACAGCCATAGCACAGGACTGCATTTGTGGACAGCTGGAGATCTGTGATGCCATAGATTGTCACTAACAAATGCCAGATGTGAATGGTTGGAAGCAGAGGCAGCAGGGGAATTCAGAGGAAAGCTGAGATGCTAAAATGTACATGCTGTAAGTAATACAACAGGAGAGCGGGACAGAGGGGCCAGATGTGCGAGTCTCACACAGAAAGAGACTAGACAGACCTGCAAGACAAAGCTAAATAAAACAACTAAGTAAATGAATGTTTCAATGACAGGCCATTATTCTGGAGTAATGACTCAGCTTTAGGAATATGGAAGGGACAAATACTTTTCCTGCCTCCTCTGACATAGCCACAGTCAGCTGGTTTTATACATCCAAAATGTAATGTAGTTGATATTTGATTAGTCAAGGGCACCAGTACCTACCAGTCATATACAAACCAGCCTCTGAAGCTCAATCAAGTACCAGCATGCCTACTATTTCTTTCCAGGAAGGAAAGTAATCTTTCCTGAACCATGAGAACACACCAATACCATCAACCCTTACAAGAAATGTCTCTCATCTGTAACTTGCCACTTCCAACTGGTGCTGGAAGCA
This sequence comes from Pterocles gutturalis, assembly GCF_000699245.1. Classification (NCBI taxonomy): domain Eukaryota; kingdom Metazoa; phylum Chordata; class Aves; order Pterocliformes; family Pteroclidae; genus Pterocles; species Pterocles gutturalis. The sequence goes on along the minus strand of NW_010143653.1, from coordinate 14,009 downwards.
AAAGCCAGCCTGTGCCTTTGACCACTCATTAAACCACTTAGCCAGGAAATCTTGAGGACACTGGAATTTCAAAAACTTCTTGCTTTCTCCCTTCTTAACTATGCAAGAATGGACACAACCCAGTCTCTGTGACATAATAAAGTTCACTAAGTAAACCAATCTTAGGAGTTTTAATTATTCTCCATCACTGAACTATAACATCCATTTCAACCTCTCAAAATTTGTCCCTAATCAGCTGAGACCTACTGACTACAATTGGGGCTCCGCCCAAGAAAAAGCCCTGCTACCTGTAGAATGCAAGAGATTCCAAAGCCAGTGGCTCCCACCCTCAAAGCAGCAGAACAGCAGCTGCCGACTCTTCAGTTTAAGTAGTCTGAACTGCCTTCTCTCTTCCTTGCTCATCACCAGGTTTGTGCAAGTGTTAAAAGCAAACCTGAAAAAAAAAAAAAAAACCAAAAAACAACAGTGCTAGAGGACACGTCCCTTTTTTCCCTGACTGCCAGGCCCTAAGGTTCAGCTGAGGAGGCCGCACATACTAGCATGTCTTTCTCTCTCCCACAGATGTTACAGTGTTTCTGAATAAATAGGAAGCTGACTGTAGGTAGCAGTGGAAGGAATTACTTCAGAGGACGCCGAGACTCATGGGACTTTCACATTTCCTAATATAAACTCTGATTTTGCTATTTTTATTGAAAAGGGGGTGTTCAGCAAAGGGGGTAGTGCTTCCTCCTCACACTTCCTATTGCTCTCTGCAATATTAATATTTTAACCTCATAATTAGGTCATATTTTGTGGATCCTGAGGTTTTGCAGACCTCTTGAACTTCTGTGAGGGGAAGAGGAAAAGGAAGCGACAAAGAATGAAGCTCACCACATCTTTCCTTATAAGCCTGTGATTTTCTCTTCCCTGTGAAAGGAGATTCAGATTTTTTTTCTTTTCAACCATCACATTTTTCTGCTTAAAGGTCTATGTCCAACACTTGGTCTAGATATGAGGCCAAGCCCTAAATTGCTGCGAACTGTCAGTGTCCCTGATATTAGTGCTACCAATCTATACCGACAATCAGCCCTGGTATACCTGCCTCCATGCTTGGTAGGGTAAGGAGAAGATCAGTCTCCACTGAGGAATTCACCCATCATTCTGCAGAGATCAACTACCACTTCTTCTTCTAAAAAAAAAAAAAAAAAAAAAAAAAAAAGTCAAACAATTGGCTTTGGCAGTATTCCGGAGGCATCTGGCCACAAAATCCCAAAAAGGAACACTAATCCATCAGAAGAGCAACATTCAGTCAGTTCTATTCCTTATTTAAAAGCAGATTTCATGCAAATAAAAAAAAAAATGGCATCCCAGATGAGAAACTTAGGTTACCTGACTTAACCAATGACAGAAATCAAAACCCAAAGCCACATCCTCAGCTAATATAAATATGGTGTAACTGAAGTTGATAGAGCAAGGCCTGTCAAACACATCCCAGTCCCACTGTAATCCTTTTTAGCAGTGTTGAGGCAGAAGAACTTTCCTAACACGCCAGCAAAGAGAACAGTACTGCTCTGTTTGCACGCTTGGGATAGCTGGCCACAGTTTGGGTTTTGCAGTGGCATCTGGGCATTTTCATCCAAGTACTTATTAGAAACAAAGTAATGGAGAATGATGGGCATCAGAAGCGCTGAAGGAAAAGCAGGACAAATAATATGCTCATCGGCTCGCTGTCAAAGAGTTGAATCCTCCCTGCTGGCCCAACAGTCTCAGCAGTGAAAAAACATTTCAAATTAAGTCAGCTTAAAACCTTCTCTCCCATCTTAACTTTAAAACTTAACAGTAAATTAAAAGATTGTTCTACTACAGTGAACACTAGAAACATTTTTAAGGCATCAAATATTTAGCTTTCACATTACTTCTATTTAGCAAATAATTTAACAAAATTTAGGTGAATTCTCAAAAAATTAAAAATTGTTAAATCTCTATTTCTACCCTCAGAAAGGGTTGGGATTTTTTGGGTAGGCTTGTTTGGTTTTAGCAAACAAGATATTTATGCTCTACAAGAGTCCCCTAAATTAGGGGACCCAGAAGACACTTGACTGGACAGCTAATTATATATAAACCAGGACGGCTTTCCAGGTTCATCAACACCCCAGCGCACATACCCTGTTGCGTACATGACTTAAGGCTGGCTCTGTGTCTGCAGGGATTCCCATTTCTCTTGTTGGCCCAATTAAGATTCCTTACTATTACTTGTTTGATTCCCCAGCTCCCACCTCCACACCTCATATCAGGGAATGGCTGAACAAGCACAATCTTTCCTCCCCTGTACTTCCCATGGCAGCATTAGCCCACTGCTGCCATTGAGAGGTACCCTGGCACAAGGCACTTTCAAATTCACTTGTCTCAAACCCATCAGTTTTAAATCCCTCCTTAATTTCAACTTCTGCCATGATGCCTGCTTATCCCTCATGTGCAGGTGAAAGTTTTGCTAATAAAAGATGCATAATATTTCCCTAGATTTCAATTCCTCCTGCTGATTGCTTATCCAGCGTACGTAATCTTTGCAGTCCTGGTGCCAATCATCAGCACTTCTACAAGCAGTGCTGTACTGGCTGAAAATTGCCATAACAAAATGCACTCTGCTTCCAGGACCTAGGCAATAGTTACAATTTGTTTTCTCAAGTCTCAAGCGTTTTCACTCTTCAACAAAAATAAGCTCTTTTGTAAGTATAACAAATTGTCCAAGTATATCAAAACTCTATAAAGCATCAGGCTAAAGATCCACAGCAAATGCCAAAAGACAGCCTCTTGGAGAAATTTATTGAACAAGAATGTCCTCTGCTGGCAGGAACTGGACTCGTGATGCTGAATTGTAGTACCTTCCCTGGGTCATTATTTATGTCATTAAATGGTCTGAACAGGAAGCCAAGAATAGAACAAAATCAACATTATGATAAAGTGCTATTTGCATAGTCTTGTCTGGCTCACCTGAGATGAGGGTGGAGGTCAGGGTATATTCAAGGCACAAACCCCTGATGACAGGAAATAATCTAAATATGATTCAAGATTAGCCTGTGTGACTTAATGTCCCAGTGAACTGGGCAGCAACATGGAAATGGAATCCAGATTCTCCTCTCAACCTTACCCCTTGTCCTCTGTGTGTAGTCCGGCAAATGAGGTCCCTTCCATCTATTCAGATTTTGCAAGCATCAGAACAGTGAAGGCATCATTTTTTTTCAAAAAGGAGCTGAGGTACTTAAAAGAGCACACAAATGACATGGGGGTCTGGGATTTATTTACAAGTGTTACACATGTACTAAAGACTATATTTTCAGAGTAGTCAGGTTCCAAAAGAGGCACACAAGCCCTTACCTGACCTGGGTGCTCCCAGGAATTCCAGTAACAACCTAACTCCTGTTAATCCTCTTTAAACACAGTGGAACTGACAGCTGCTTTGTTGGGTTCCTCCATGTCCCTACGTGCTGATTCTGAAGAGCCTATATTTTGGTAACACCTCCCTAAGTACCTGCTCCAGTTCTCAAAATAAAAAACAGTACAGCTGAAACCCAAGTTTAGGTCTACCACACCAGATTACTTCTGGAAACAGAGGAAAAAAAGCATCTGAAGGGAAATTCTCCATTTTCATTCTTGTCAGGCAGCTGTCTGGTGTCCCTCATACTCCTATGCCTCAAAAGGGCAAGCTGCACAATCATACATGAAACAAAGCTTACGAATCCCAGTTATCATCACAACCACACATTGCTCTAATACGTTAGTTCTAGGATGTAACCATAATCCTAAAAGCACATAATGACATGGCCTTCCCATGAGCTTGACAATTCTGTTGAAATTCAGGAAGGTAAACAAGAATTCATACAACATATTTAGAAAAAAAAACCAAACTTTTAGGCTCAGATTCACTTTGTTGAATCTCTTGAGGTTCTGAGTTTGTTTGCTTTTCCAGATACACAAGCTGGTCTAAGAAAAGCCATCACCTCTCCCAATAAACTTCACTCCTTGATATCTTCAGGCTACTGCAACTACACCACCACTACAAGAGTTTTTCCAACTTTCTCCAGCAGACAATAGAAGTCAGCGGAAGAAACCTCCAACACCTGCAAAATTACTACACTGTTGCTTAAGAAAGCAGAAGTTGGGCTCAGGATAACAGGATAGTGAATCAGTGCAACAGCTCGGAATTGGCAGATTTAATTGTCACAATGACAGTATTTTGGCAAGGAACAGTGAAAACTGCACTGTAAGGTTGTATGAGACAAGGTGATCAAAATAAAGTAAGCAAAAGTGGGGAAAAAAAAGTGGAACTATTTCTAATGATCCTTCAGCTTAGTCACCAATTCTATTTATATGTTTCAAGGGACGATAAGTATTTTTATCTGCACTCAGGATACAAATACAGTTTTCTAGTTTCTATATAAAGAAGTCATTTTGGAGAGATCAAAACAATAAAGGCACAGGACTCCTGGATGACAGATGCCAGGATGTTAGTAACCATAAATGGTTTTCAAACATGGCCCCATCACCATCCCCCACAGTAGCCCTTTCAAGTGGGAATTACAAATTGCTTACTTGGAGAGGAAATTTCAAACAGGCCACTTATCAAAAAGTGCCAAATAAACCTGTCATTGGGATAGAAGTTACAAACCATTCCTAAACTTTGCAGACATTTCCTGAGCCTGTGAACTCTGATCTTGGCTTCTAATAAACATGACATCAGCTCCCCAGTACTGCAGACACAAGACACATGACCCACCACTATGTTATCATTTCCTATGCAGTTTCTTCTAGGATCTGTTCTAAAGCACAACATCAATGGAAGACTTTCCGCTTATTTCAAAATTGGTTTTGGATCACGTCCTTAAAGGGAGGTCAAAATAAGCACAGCATGGTATCATTGTGAGAGCTACAAATATTATTGCAAGTATCCACTTTAAAGCAATACTGAGTCTGAGACCTTTGAGGAGTTTTCCAGGTACTGAACATTGGATTAAGACTCCTGTTGCTGTCAGAGTCTTATTAACTGGTAACCTCTCATCCTAGAAACGTAAGTGAGCCTTTAAAAACTCTGATTAAACATGTATATACTAGATGGCTACTGAATTACATCTCAAAACATGTTAAGAATTATTACAATAGGCTAGAATATTTCAAACACTAGAATGAGAGTCACCTTAATTTCCAGAGACATTCTAGAGAAGGATTAAGATAGTTAAAGCTCTACAGTCAACTTCTTCCATGTGGGCACTTCCTTTGCAGCTAAGTTTTTCGTTTTGAAACTAAAGCTGGAAAAGCAGATTTTAAAAAGTTCCCATTTATGTCTGTGCTGGAAACTTGATCAAGAATCCTACTTGATACACCAGACAAAATGGGCCATCAACTCAACAAGCTAAGATGTCAATAAGCACAGAACCAGGGCTCTTGGGAAAATAACTTAAAAACATATTATCAAAATAAGACATTTGTAAAGACTATGCAATATTTATCTAGAAATGGCACCTCTACTTCTGCCTAAAGGACAGGCATTTCCTTCACACTTGGTTATTCCTAAAACAATGCCAGACCAAACATGGGTCAGAGCTGGCAGGTTATAATATGCGAAGAGCAAGAAATTTTGTTTAAAAGCTTCATGATTAACACATTAATCTTGCTGGAAAGGACATCTCCAAAAGCCACCATGAATCCCAATGGATGGTGAGTTACAGCAGACACCCATCCATAGTCCTGGGAGCATGATGGCCCATTTTAATTTCTGTGTTTTCCTCTTCCATCCTCATCAGTTCAGAACCTGCAATACCTAAAACTAAGGAAAGTCCCGGTGGTCTGTGTAGGTCAGAAAGGAGACCTAGCTGCACCAGAGCGTAAACTGACCACCGACATCGCTAGTCAAGCTTAAAGCAGTTGTGCATAAATAGCGCTGCAGCAAAAAGCTGCTCAACCATCCTCAAGTTGTGGCAGCCTCCGCACATGGCTATAATACAAACATTTCACCCTTTTCACAGCAGGATACCACCTGCCATTCACTGAGACACAAGGAGGTCACTCTGTGAAACAGGTACAAGGAGACACAAACATATCTACCACCAGCACAAGACTGAGTAGGTCCTCAGGAATCTGCAAAGCTCAAAGCGCCTCCATGCCCTGCTGCAGGGAAGGGGAAGCTCCTCCTTGCTCCTGAAAAGGACAAGAAATGCTAGCATTTCTGTTTGGTGGATTTCACTCCAGGGGCTTTTCTTAGGACAGGAAAAGAAACTCACACAAGGCACATGACCCCTGGACTGTGTATGCTGATGATCGAAAGAAATTATCCAGTTTACATTATCTGATTATTTAGCCTTATAGTTTCACAGCTGTGAAAACACATGCATCTCCCCAGTACTAAAAAGGGTCAGCTGTTCTATACCAACATCATGAATCTGCAGCACTCTAGCAGGAACACAAAGTGCAAATGACGAAACCAGACTGCCAGGGAGGGGACTGCAAGGGAAGGGAGCTTACTCAGAATAGCCAGGCAAAGCTGCACTCTTACTAAGGGAGCCAAGGGATCTTTAATGACCAGGAAAAACCCAGTGCTTTGGATTTAATGACTCATGGAGCAGTGCAGTACCTCCTACCAACGTGCTGTGGCATTCATACCCAAAAGGAAGTGTGTCAGCTACTGAGTCATGCAGCTCCAAAGAATTGTCTGTCACCAATCTAAACATAAACTATGCCCAGCCCTGTTCAGTCCTGACATTACCGTAGCCCAAGGTTAAGCTTATCTCCCAAGATCTTTCTAAAATAAAAACCTTTCTGGTTATAAACAAAATATGATTCCCAAACCCAAGCTACTGGGACCATGCCTGACAATTTCCCTGTGCACGCATTTAGCCTTCTAACATCAAAGCGCCTGCAATACAACCTGCCGAAGGGACTGGAAGCAAAACTGATTGGCCACTTAGGAGCAAACTTTAATATAGGAGAGGGACTTGTGTTTTTACACTACTGACCTACATTTGCAAATCCCTGGAGGTAATTTTGTCCAGCCTATAAAAAGGAAGAGCTATAAAGCTAGCTATATTAAGTTGTTATGCAATAGAAAGCACAGCTGTGCTGAACAAAAACAGCCTACAACACAAGGAGCAAAAACCATGAAGTTCTGCGTAGGAAAAACTAATACGTTTCAGCTAACAAGAGACGAGACTTTTAATTAACTTGTTCTCATTGAGTGCAGAGATAATTAAATTACAGAAACAACCACATTAGTGTAATCAGTTTAGAAGAACCCACATGCAGAGGCAAAGGATTTTTCAAGATTCATCTATATAAGGAACAAACTCCATTTAAATTGTTTTCACTCTTCCTTTGTTAAATGCATTCATGTGCTTAGAGGAAAAAAGATCCTAACTCCAATTCAGTTTAATCAAATCCTTGAAAGACTACCAAAACTTCTGATCCAATTCTTCAGATATTTTGTATTTTTAAGATTATTTCTTTCATCTATTCTGCAATTACTCAGGAATCTCACCTTTCACTTCATCAAGGTATATCTCCCTTCCGTTCAGCTGCACAGTAAGGATTGACAATATGACTTGCATGCATCACAAGGGCTCAAAATGACAAATAAAAAACAAAGTGACAAATAAAATAATGAGACTGGGCAGAGCTAGTTTGATAAAGCCAAAATACTGGTATGGGATTTAATTCTTGGGAAGGTGCAACTCATGACTCGATATCTTCAAGGATTGATAATGGGGGCCTGCCTAATTGCTTCAAAAGTGAGTATATTTTTAGGATTAACTTATCTGTATCAAATCATGAGGGATCTGCACTACTTGAACTGCAGTATTCTTTAGTCAAAACAAGAGCCCACCCCTCAAGTGTCAGCCACAGTGAAAGTCACTCATGGTTTGATCCATGAAGGTCCAGCAAAGAGTTCATACCAGGCCAAAGCACAAAGAAACACCTTAACAGGACCATTCATATCCTTAAGTATCTGTTGAAGTGCTTTGCAGAACAGACCCGAAATACATAGGAAAAAGGGCTCATGTTAAGAGAAACTCACGCTAGGAAAGAAGAACCCACTGACGGTGCACTCCCTGAGGTCTGCCCAAACACGTTACAGGTGCTCAGAGCAGAGTTTCTCCAAGAGCAGCCACAAAACCCCTGCCCACATCTGCCTGATAGAGCCATTAAGATGTAACACAAAGGAGGCATCTCCTATCTGAAGCAAACTGGCTGGAATAGCATCTGCAATCTTGTAATAGCCCAAACAGGTTGGTACAACAGCCAACTCCTTTTGCCCTTAATAAATCCTGCACGAATGACGCAGATCCGACACCACCACATCCTCAGATTCTCCTGCCATCTGTACAGTACAGCTGCACTGGTTCTAATCCCAGACACCCTCACCACAGAGTCTTCTCCTAATTTAAGGCCTCTTACTGAGATATGTTTTGTATGAGCAGCAAGTTCTACGCTTTTGCTTAAGAGGTACGTTTTAAATAATGCTCCAGACAAACTTCATAGTCAGGTAGGTTAAAAATATATATTTATATACACACAAAGATTAGTACTACAGAAGAAGCTGCATGGCTTCCATTATTGGCTTTTCTTAAATATATATAGAGAGATATATATACACAAAAATATTATAATAATATTTTTTTTATCAAATAACATTTCAGTGGAAGATCTTTTCTCCCAAATATCATCTTATACTTAAAAAAAAAGCACCAAATACAACTGGCTCACACTATTTCATGAACATGCACTAGTTAGTGTTTATCAAATCCAGAATGTGATGCCAAGAACAACTATCATGGCACAAACCTTCAGTGCTTGCTGGGCCCAAAGCTCTAGTAACCTGGAAAGAAATATAAATTGCACTCTTTGAAGCAGGGACAGAGATACCATCCTAGATCTCAGTTCCATCATAAGGCAAGGAAAAGCAGGAAATCCAGACAGCAAATGCAAGCTTTCCACAGAGTCCTAAATACGAAGTGTATTGTCTGCCCTAAGAATTAATCACGAAGATGTATACAAAAGGTGGGTTTACCCCATGTCTATCCTGTACATCCCTAGCATCTGTCATCAGCCAACATGACTGAGAAGGCCACCAGATGTCCCCTTCCGCTGTTGCAGTTATTTATATTCAGTCATATCCATGATGCGGTAGCCGCTGTTAACAAGGCTGCAGTGGCATCTACTGGTCACAGCCCAGCAAGGCAGGCAGTATTTTTGTCAGCTTAAAAAGTTTCTCACGTGACAGAAGAGCTTTCCAGGCTCCTTTCATAATTTTTTTTCCTCCACTGTAATTCCTTATTGTTGTTATTTATTATTGTTGCTTTGGAGATGTTACAGCAATGGATATGACAGCTGACTGTCATCAATGAAGAGATAAGTAAAAACCTCAGGATATGAATGTATCACTGCAACCAACCCACTGGTATTCTGTATTGTACCAGTAGTACAACAAAAAGTCAGTGCCATTTTATGTCTGGATTAACTGGGCTTCTGAGAAGGCCTACAAGACCAATTACCTCCAGCCACTGAGCTGGGACATTTGGACCTCTCTTGGTATTTCTGTGTACCACATCATGCAATTTTTACATTTCTTCAGGTACTCAGAAGGATCTGCATGAGTGAGAGACAGGATGTGATTCACTTACAGGTAGAGAGAAAAAAGCTGAACTTAGGCTGGCATAAGCAATTAAATTAGACTTGCGCACGTGTGTCACTGCAAGAGAGTAGTTTGCCATTAGGGAGTTTCTCTTTTATCAATGCTCAGCTCTAACTGCAAAGCAAAACTAAATGAGGACCAAGTTTGGAGAATGCAGTTAAGCATCATATTACAGATCTCAGTTTGTGGAAATTCAAGTATCCAACGCTCACTTGATCTTACAAAGAAAACAGTTTTCTTCTGTCGCAAGGAATAAAACAGTAACTGGTCCAACAACAAGTGCAAGCACAGGCAAGAAGCTCAACATTGGGTCAGGGCCAGAAAACAAAAGAGATGCAAGTAACACCACTATTATGACAACTGCTGTTTTAGTCATCTTCAAAGATTATTCCTTTTTAAATAAATATTTAAAGCAGTACTTCAAGGCTTGAAAACTGCCAGTTTTCAAAGAGCCGTGCCCTGATGATATTTTTTTTCTTAAATTAGTTTTAAACAAACAGTACGATATTTGCTATTTGATTTGGAACACATTTGAATCATCTTTTCAAATTTTCTTCACTGTTCTCAAAGTCTAGCCTTGCTCTCAGAGGTAAAGCTCTGAGAAACATGAATTAACATGAGGATAACAATAAAATCATAAGAGTTGGTAGCCCAGTCAGAGACTGGGGGGTGGGGAGGGGAAGAAAATAAAAAAGAAAAAACCTACCCTTAGGCACACTAATCTGCAACATGATTTTTCAGAACATTAACTATGCTACAGCTTTCACTGGTCAATCACAACCTTTGTGGGGAACTCCAGGTGCCACTCAGCCCTTTGGAAAATGCTGGCACCAACTGAGGTGCCAGAATAGAGAGAGGAAAGTCTTATTTAAAGCTTCTATTTTTAAAAGGCTGGGTCTAGCATTAAAAAAAAAAAAAAAAAAAAAAAAAAAAGTTGCATGTTAGGATGGGAAAACCAAGTTTAGCAACACAATATTCACATTGCTTTCATCAGAAATTATTCATTCAGGAGAGTTGCAGAACCCACTTTTGCAGAAGCAGAAGTTTTTAAAAAGTCCGCTAATGCATTGCTGCTTAGATGCAGCCTTCTATTCCACACCAAGTTGTATGGACCAAGGAAGATCTCTTCACTTGAGGTCTTCTAACGTAGGCCCATGAGCCTAATCCAGACAAATGGGCACACTTATGTGGCCCCTCCAGAGGCAGAGGCGTTGCAACACCCCTCTCTCCAGGGCTGTCACCAAAAGCCAGGAAAGCAGCAGCAGCTCACAGGGCAGCAGCTCCTTGGAAGCCAGCACAGATTCCACCACCCCCACAAATCCTCTGTGAGCCTCAGGGCTGTATGCCCAAACTCTTCCCTGAGGCACTTGGCTCCTGCCAGCCTGACCCAGAGCTGGGGGCTCTGCGAGACCTCCCAACCTGGAGCACTGGAACACCTGTACAACTCTGCCTCTAACTCCCATGGCTCAGAAACACCCGATTTACAACTGAACCACTTTGCAACCTCCAGTCATTCTTCTTTTTGTGTGAATGGAATAAAGACACTTTTACCCTGAGAGGTCCCTCTACTGCAGCTCCGGTCTCCTTGGGGCAAAAGACTGTCTTTAGTCAATCTGCACAGATATATAACAATCAGTTTAATTTAGATCTTGTAAGTACAGCTGTAATATTTAACATGTCTAAAAAGGATGAAGAATCGCTTAGGGTAGTATTAATATGAACAATTTTTAACTGAAAAGGTAAAACAAAGGTGAGTCTATTTATCTTAAAAGCTTCCATCAAATAGCCCCAATCCAGCTTCAGATAATATCTCAGAATGTCACTCCAACGGAGAAATAGTATCCTAAGGAAAACAGTTATAATAAGAGCATGTAATCAAGCAATTATTTTGAACCCAGCCTTTTGCATTCCTGTTTTGGAAGGAATAGTACTAAATTCTATGCTTGCCTTTGGGACTTTTTCTTCACCTGTCCCTCCAGCTAAGAGTACAACTGCAAGACATCCCCAGACCTGATCCTGTACCTTAATAATAGACACAGTCCAGCAGACCACAGGATAATACTGTGTCCTGGTTTCAGCTGAGACAGAGATAACTTTCTTCATAGTAGCTAGTGTGAGGCTGTATTTTGGATTTGTACTGAGAAGCCTTACGGTAGCTACTATGAAGAAAGTTAACTCTGTCTCAGCTGAAACCAGGACATACTGCATAGTTTTACTCACCCTGAGATCTCAGAACAAGTTTTTAAACATGAAAGAACACTACTATCAAAATTTGGAGAACAAAAAATGAGAGTCAGTTACTTGTTTGGTAAGCTGCAGACTCCAGATCAGCACGTGTAAACCAAAACCACACTGAGTTCTGTAGGATACAGCTACTTCTTACTGCAAACAACTCATCCTATTACAAAAAGGCTGTTACAAACAGAAGATATTCAAGTATTAGTTTTACGTACAAGAAGTACGATGTGCACGGCCTTCCAGCTAAAGCTCCAGACTTGACATCAGGTTTTTAGCCAAAGTTCCATCCTCTGAAAGGGATGCAACTTTGCACAGACCTGTGACCACCCCCAGTCCTCATACTTCCTACTTGCAGAATGAGAACTGCTACTTCTTTTCTCACATCTGCAACAAAGCTGTCACGAACACATTAAAATGTCACTTGGGATCTACAGGAAACACAATACAACAGGAATGCAGACTAAATCCCCTGGCCAACAGTTTATAATGCTATTATCTTGTAGCCGTAACATACTCTCAGGCTTAATAACTTTTAACTCATAACTTCTACAACTCCACAGCAGGTGCTCAGTCTTCCTCTTCAGAAGGAAAATGTATTCATTTTAATTAACCACGCAGATATGTATTTAAGGGAACAATTTTCAAAACTGGCCAACATTCACTTGGTCCCACCTCCTTGTAGCCCTGACTCGACAGGAGCACAGAAAAGGTAACACCAAGAATTTCTCACAGTCTTACACCATCTAGCATATTTGACAACAAAGCCACTAATTTAAAAAAAAATTAATAATAGCATGAAAGACGGTCCAAACCACCATTTTTTCTTCTGTGTTGCAGTCACCAGACTGAAGGAAGATAAAAGGATTGGTAGGATGAGTTTATCTTCGGTCATGAAAAAACAGTTCTTCTTGCAACCAAATCTTTGCAGAGCTTCATTGCTTCAGCTGAGAGCAGTATGACAGAGGTCTGAATCATTAAATCAGCTGTCTGGGGAAAATATGCATTGTTATGGTCTGTTTCAAGCATTACTGTCCCTGGTCTGTTCTGTGTAGCAAGATGCACCCCACTCACCCTTCTCTGTTCCTCATATTGAAGGGGTTTCCGGTAACGCTGTTAAATGACTCAGACTTTGCACTAGACATGTCAGTGTTTCATTGTGAGTTGCTTTTCAAGCATGAGACAGCCAGAGACACAGGGTCGACTTTCAAAATACTTCAGAAGCACCTACACCTGGAGGCTACATACTCTGCAAGCTTTTCTCATTATGGATCACTGCTGTCTGCTCCGCATCAAGGGAAACCCAGTCACATCAACCTCAGGCCCCAGTTCAGATCTGCAATACAAGCTTGAGCTCTCCTAAACCACGAGTAAGATTTGTTCCTTTTAATCCAAGTACCACTTCCAGGACTTGGATCCAGAGCTGTATTTTCCAAAGTTTCAGAGATTTAGACCATGGCTACTGGTTTCATCAACCGGCAGTATAGCCAAGGTATACCAAAAGATAAAGTATTACCACCTCTCATCTTGGCCATTTATTAAAGAGTAGATTTGTAACACGGAGGCCTATAGATCCACTGTGGTAAAGATCGGCTTTTCTCAACAGCTTTGTCAGTATTACCTGGAACTCATTCCAGGGTTTGCATTGATTTTTATTTTATTTTTGGTCAGAAAGGGGGTAGGGGGATAACAGAGATACATACATTACTTCTTCGCCTAGAACAAATTAAAAATATTTTTATTTAGCACAACAAAAATCATCTGCCTGCCTAGTGTATCTCAAAGACAGACTTCAGAAAACACGTTACGAAATAACACAAATTCTCCACAAGAGAGAGGGCACCACTCTTTTATATCCCCGCTCTTTGGTTTTGATGCCGTTACACAAAGAACAGGTCTCCAATGACCAGCTACAGGACATGGGGACATGACATTGACATTCTCTTCTCAGCTTTATCAGAGTCTTCACCTGGAACCTGAGCCAAGATACTCAGCACAGTGTCAACAGCTTCTTACCTTCAAGGCTTTAGTAAATTCAAAGGCACCAGATACTTGCAAGGGCATCTGTAATTACTTTACACATGTCTTTGCTCAGAGGAGCCTGCGAACTATGAAA
>NW_010143652.1:34844-46597 GCF_000699245.1 Pterocles gutturalis | reverse complement strand
TTTTTTTTTTTTGGTGGGCAGATAAGCATCCAGTCTAAAACTGTATATAATGGACATTTTAACAAAACAAGTTTGGAACTTGTCTTCTGAAGAGCAGAACCTGTTAATTTTTTTAATAACTTTTTGCATGTTTCTGATAATGTTCTGCAATCTATTAAAAATTACTCACTTTAAGTGTCTTCAGACTTGGTTAACCCATCAGGATTTACTTTTCTTGTGTGGCTTCATACTGTAGTGACATTCTGTTTGGTTCTTTCAGTCTGTACAGTATTCATTATATTTCTCTCTTCATTATTATTTATTATATCTTTAGCTAGGGGAAATGGCTAGAGCTACCCATGCTTCTCTTTAGGCACTGCACTGAAAGAGCAGAACTTGAAATTTTGCATAATTAAATCTTAAGTTTTCATGTTACGGTGACTCCCAGGTGGGGAGGCACTCTCGATCAGGGAGTGCAGTGATGGGACGAGGGGGAACGGTTTTAAGCTGAAAGAGGGTAGATTTAGACTAGACATTAGGAAGAAATGTTTCCCTGTGAGGGTGGTGAGGCAGTGGCCCAGGTTGCCCAGGGAAGCTGTGGATGCCCCATCCCTGGAGGGGTTCAAGGCCAGGCTGGATGAGGCTTTGAGCAACCTGGGATAGTGGGAGGTGTCCCTGCCCATGGCAGGGGGTTGGAACTCCATGATCTTTAAGGTCCCTTCCAACCCAAACCTTTCTGTGATTCTACTGCTGAAAGGAGTCACTCACTGGTTTACTGGTTTTTTTTTGTTAGTTTGGTTGGTTGGTTTTGGTTTTTTGGTTTGGTTTTGTTTTGTTTTAGTCACTGTATTTATGTCACTTGAGAGGTAAAGAGGGATACCGATCCTGAAGATTCATCATCTATGTGCTGTAGGAAAGACTTCCCTAATATGTTATCAGCAATATTCTTAAGAGCCATCTAATATCAGTGCCGAATTGGCACTCAGCTATACAGTTTGTAACTGCCATGACTGTTACTACATTTTAATCTAGCCTTGAGAATACATGCCACATGCTGGATACCCTTCATTCTGCAGTTGTTAGAATCGATAAATTGTTGCATGAAATTGGTCATAAAGAAGGTTTGTAACAGTGGTCACACTTTGAGTTATCTAGGTGGTAACTTGGGTGTGTCAAATCCCATATAATTGTAGCAAGGATTTAAGGCAACTGCTGCAGTAGAACAATATAATGACAGACGGTGTGCAAGGTTTCAGTCATAAATACATGGAAAGTTTGTGTGCTGAGATCATTTGAGGCAGGAGTCCTGAATTCTTCCAAGGACTCAACTTTAGTTCATTAGCTGGTATTGTCAATTCTGTACTCAGTGACAAATTTGGGGACTTTTCTGTATTCCCTATAACAAAGTCTTGTTTTATTTTTAAAGTAGATGTTAGTTTTATTTAATATGCATTGATATCTTGCCTGTTACTTTCTGTTTGTCTTGAAATGTTGTCCAGGTTATTTGTTTAGAAATAAACTTGAGTTGTAACTGTTGCAACTGAGTAAATATGGAAAGAACTATTCCAGGAGGAGCAAGTAAAATTATTAGAAACCAAAGTTGTATAAATATATGCCTGTGTAATCACCATAACTTTAAATTATTATAGTATTAGGGTAAACTTGCTGTTTTAATAGCTTGACAAAAAATAAGAGAATGGAGATAAAATATAAGGCTATATTATCATTATTAAATGTGTTTAAAATCTAAGTCTTAGTAGTAATGCTATATAAAATGCTATAGAAATGTTATATTCTTTGTTCCACTCAGTAGTGTACTGCTGACTGTTGGTCACTGTTGAAGAAAAAGTTGAGTAAATAATGGACAACAGCACACTGCGTAGTATTTTTGCACCGCTTGGAAGTGTTACCATAGTATGAATCCAGAGCACAACACAAAGCTCATGTAGCCCATTCCTCAAAACAAAAAAGGGAAAACCAAAACCTCAGAAAACCTGTGTGAATGGGGGCTCAACATGAATAGAAACATTGTCATTAACTGGTGAGCTTTCTAGCAATGGAGTAAATCAGACAGGATATGGATTAGAGTGACCCTGAAATTTAGCTTGTTGGTTGGTTTGAGCTGGTCAGGAACCTCTCACCCTGTCTGGACGACACAGTATATTTGGTAACATGCTGTGAACTTATACCACCTGGAGCATAATGTCTGTTTAACAGCAATGTATCCTGTGGAAAGTGAGTTTGTTAGATCAGTCAGTGAATGTGGCTGTTTGTCTTCTCCAAAAGACCCATGGAGGGGATCCCTGTTGAGAGCAGGGCAAGCCACCTTCTAAGCAGTGGGATAAGAACCATGGGCGGTCACCTGTAGCTGGTCACTAAGATAAAGCCCTTCTGTAATGGTGATCCCTGAGGCCTGCTGACTGCAGAGCCGACTGTGAGCATGATTTCTGGTCTCACTCCTCTCTAATCCAAAATGCAAGGTATCCTTCTAATGCTTATGTAAATCTGAAAATTCCAGAGCTTAGTACCGTGGGAGAAATCTTTGTGTAAAGACATGAGAGCGAGCCAGTAACTGACATATTAATTATATAATTTGTTAGTGGAAAGCACTCCTAAGGGATTACAAAAGGATTTTTTTTTAAAAAATAAGCTTTATGTAATAAGGCAGTATTAGTGCTGCTGTATGATGAACAGGGAAACAGGGCCACTTAAACCCCGCTGGTGTCTCCTGTGGAATTACAGATTTTTAAGAAGAGTCGTGAGATTGCAAATTCAAATTAGAGGATGCTAGAATTAAGGTTAATCAGTATGCTGTGAGTGACTAGGTTTTTTCTTTGCCACACCCTTATTTACATAAATGGGACATAGTCTGTTCGTTTCTCAGGTAAGCAACTGAGATGTAACATTAGAAGTGGAAAATGTTGATTGCTTTGCACACCTAATTTGAGGTGAATGGAAACTTGAGTTTTAACTTTTAAATAGCTATTTCTGTATTATAGTAAAATTACATTGGATGTAAGCGCACTGCTAAGCGCCCAGCATGTCTGCGGAGTCGCAAGTCAGGCAGGGAGGGAATGGGGCTCCCTCCTCTCCTCCTGCCGCCCTATTCCAGTGGTTTGGTGCCGCAGGGAAGCGCTGGGCTGTGCAGTCTGCTGAAGGTGCGACCGACAGCTGGCAGCTTCCTGCAAAGGGATGTGCCTGGGCCCTCCTTTGTGCTCGCTCTGCTACTTGTGGGATGTGTCACGGAGCCAGTTCAGCTTGCTAAACAGGCAGAACCGAATCTGACAGCAGCAGTTCGCTGCTGTGTTAAACCGGCTCTAGAAGGGCCCAGGGAGAGCTGGTGCAGAGCAGAGGGAAGGAGCCTGCAGGCAGAGCAGAGGAAGGGGAAGAGAACGGAGCCGCTTGTTTTGGTGGGACTGAACAGTTACCGTTTCAGCTCTGCTGTTGAACTGTCCAGGGAAGAAAGCCTTCTGCACAGGAAAACTCACAGCAGTTCTGACTTGTGATTTGGGAGAGTTTCTTTCTCTGAGGTGACTATGGCAGATCAGTGCGGTAATTGTGTCTGAAGCTGGCAGTACTCATTTAAGCAACCACTTATTAAGAAGTTTGGTGTATGTTTAGCACTATGTTTTCTTGTTGCCATAAGAGGTGATTTGAATCTGATTATTCAGGACAGCATTTAGCTGCCTAGGCACTTGAATCTTCTTGCCATCCCAGCAGAGCTACCCGAAGCAGGAGTGATTCAGACACCTGCTTTTCATTATGCATCTTGGAGGAAATCTTCGAGGCAGATTCATCCCAAGGATTGAAATAAGAAATAAGAAAAATATTAGGTGTAATCATACCAATGCTGATACCCTGGTTTTCAGTAAGATCAGGATTCCACAAAGCACTTCAAGCTTATGCATGGGATCTGGTGATTACTCCCTACCAGCTCCGGTTTCTGTATCGGACTGTGCATGTTCTTGTCAAAACTCACTCTTGTTATTAACTTGTGATTAACTTGCACACTTATTTAGATCAGAAAGAGCCATTCCCAAGCAGTGTAGCGTATAGATTTTGAGCTGCAACCATGTTAGCCTGGCCCTGGCAGTGAAAACAGCTTTGCTCTTCTGTGCACAGCCTGTTCCCTGTGTTTTGCTCCGTTCTTGTAGCCCAGCAGTAAAGCACTATTGGCAAAGCGTCACTGGTTGCAGTATTAAAGTAACTCTGCTCCCTCTAACCTTTCCCCTCCCCAACCTGCCCCTGAACCAATCTGAAAAATCCGGAGGTGATGAATGTTTGGATTATCTCTTCTAATTTTTTTTAACTTCACTAGGCAAGAACAGTTTCTTTCTGGCTCGAAGTTATTAGAAGCTGAGCAACTACCTAGGAATGTTTGGGTTGAGTCGTGAGTCTCTTGTTTTTGTTGCTTTGACAAATGGTAAAAACCTAAAGATCACAATGTCCTAAAATAAAGCTAACAACATACTGCTATAAAAATAATTTTATTTTACATTACAAGTCATCTGATCTTAAAGAAACGGTGGTAATTGTTCATATTCTTAAACAGAGGTCACTTAAATTTTTTGTACATAGAGTAAAATCTATGAACCTGTTCTTTTTCACTTGTTTTTTTTTGAGGGGAAATAGGGAAGTTTTCCTTTTAATTTTCTTAAACTTAGCTAGTGGTTCTGTGCAGGGTTCTATAGCCGTATCTGAAACTTTTCTGTTATATTGCAGGTCAGGAGGTGGGACTTCTCAATTTTCTTGGCACACAGAGGTTATGTGAAGATGTTCAGTCTGAGTTTCTGTTAAAAATGTTCTGTAGTGACATCTTCGTATCCTTTTTTGTAAAGATTTGGAGTGAGTGAAATTTCACTTTTCTTACTAAGTGTTAAGCAGTTTCTGAAAAGATGTTAAGGAGGTTAGTAATCACATATTATTGTAAATGGTAACAGCATGAGAAAAACGGGGAGGAGTAGTTTTTCCTTAAAAGCTTAAAATTATTTTGTAACAGAAAAAGTGAAGGATTGGCAGGACTATATTGTCATTTTACAAAGTTGCCTTTACAATATGGTCCCTTAAGACCTTCACCAAGATTTATGCAGAGGAATCCTACTGATAATCTTTTTTTCATATATATATATGTATGTATGTATCTATATATGAGGTATTATACGTGCCTCATCCTTGAGGAGAAGTTAAAGTGCTTGGATTTTCAATTGGAGGCTGAGTCACTGGACTCTGGAAGTGATAGGCAAATTGAGATTAGGAAAGCAGAAGCTGTGGATATGATGGTATTAAAATGCAGGGTGTAAGCAGCTCTGTTTATTCTGATAGCGCCAGAAGATCACATATATTTTTTCTCTTTGTATTTCTTTCTCCTCCTTTTCTTTTAACAGTGCTGTAAATTCAGTCTGAAAAATTTAAAAAAGGTCATTTATTCCTAGTGATAAAAAAATTCAAATTAACAAATTATATATCAATTAATGTGGCTTTGTTTGTTTCTTAGATTTATAAATGAGTGAAAATTGCTGGAATTCATGCTTTGCTTAAGCAGGACTAGCGCCTGAAGAAAAGTGTGGTTTTACTTTATTTCTTGACCCTCCTGGTTTGTTCAACATCACTTACATGTGGAGCTGTCATATTTAGAAGAGCTGGAGCACAGGTGTTTGAGGGTTAGATTAACTGAGAAATGGATCCATTGAACACTGAGCTGGAATTACTGGGGAGAGGAGTGTTCATGCATTGACCAGGTTTGCTACGCAAAGCAGCAATCAAATCTAAGCAAGATAGAGAGGAAGTAAAGTATGGATTAGTGAAAGAAAAATAGTTGAAATTCAGTAAAGACTGGTGCTGTGATTATCTGGGCAGTTACTGCTGATGAAAGTTACGTGATAGTACTTCAAAAGAGGAAAGAAAATGTTTCAAAAAGTGTAAAATTATACTGCTAGCCTAAGAGCCGGTCGTATTCTCCATTGAATACAAAAATATAACTTTATTTTTTTGCTTTTACAAATGCTCGTGACTAATACTACATTGATTGCAGTGTTAAAAATCCACTGAGCTGTAAACAGTAAATCACACTGCAGTCAAGAACAGTGGTTTAGGGATGGGGTTTTTGTTTGTTTTTCTTAAACTATTAAAAAATATCTAAAGAAATATTTGGGACTACTGTACTGTGTAGACTAGAAGACTGAGAAACCAATGAACAGACACTTTTTTTTTCGCCCCCCTTAAATACAGCTGGGGAGTGGTGGTAGCCCTTTTCTTTAAACAATAGCATAAGGATTCAGAAATGTGGAACCACAGCTCAGGTATCTCCCCTAAGTTCCCACGTCCTTAAACCACAGTCTCTGATGGTGCTTTCCATCTTTTGTGTTCATTGCACAGATGAAAGTAGAAGTTTCATATGAGTGGAAAAAGGGAAAACGAAGGGCCTCGCCTTGAATTGGGAAATAAAGGTTCTCTTCAAAGTGTTACTTACATGTTTTACCCAATCATCCACAACATGAAGAAGCCTCCAGTCCAAAGTAAAAGAGCAGGAACCCACCTCCTGGTGGTGTCCTTCATCAGGTGGCTAGAGGGGCCTCCAGCACTTCGGCCATATTCCCCCTCCCCTTTTTGGGCAGTGAGCTGCCGCCTTGAAGGGTGAAGTGGAAAATGCCTTGTTCTGCTTCTCTTTGGCCCGACGTCAGGGCACTCCTGGAACATCAGTGTGGTGATGTTTGCATTTTTGGCTGAGGCGGCACTAGGATCTTGATTGTCATTTCCTGGACCAATGTACCAACTGCTGGACTGTTGCACTGCATTTTCTTGGAGTTACAACTTCTATAGAGCAACTCTCTTGAAGTTGCCATGCCTTGAGTTAGTTTTGGAAAGTATGTTAGATCAGGTCCTTTTGGCTGTCAACGCTTTCAACTCTGAGTTTGAGAATCCCACATGAAAAGCAGGCATCAGGCTTTCAGTTTAATTTGCCTTTCAGCATGTACTTTAGTACAATTTGAGACACCTCGGTAAGTTTTCGAGTAGAATACAGAGGCATGTGTTGGCAAGGCTTGTACCTTGGTGTACTAGTCTTCCTCCTGGGTAGAAATAAAATGGTAAATTAAAACATACTACTACTAGAATACTGCTTAAGTAAAAACTGAGATATACAGAAGGATCTTTATGTACTTAAAAGCTAAATTTAATAGTATTATATAGTAATATATGTTACTGACATGTTGATCTTTAAGAAATAGCTTTCTAAGGTCATGGGGGGAGTAGCTAGTTCATAAAAAATGGTCTGTTCTGGATATATTTTCTGTTTTGTTTTTAACATCCTGTTAACGATTGGTAAAATAAAACTTCTAAAGTATGTTAAGACTTTGTAAACTGAGTAATTTAATATCTGTGTGTATGAAAGTGCACGTTATATAGGTACTGCTTGATATGAAGGTAGGTGAAAGAGTACTTAGTTTTGTCAGCTTTTCTCCACCTAAAACAGCTTTATACTGATTAATGATGCTCATAAACTTAGAAGCAGATACAGTTATGCAGAAGCGGTGTTAGAACAGTTGCAGGATATTTTGAAGTTAATTTCATTAGTGACTGGTAATGAATGGACCTTGAGTCATGAGTTGAAACAAATTTATTGTCTGTATTTCCTGATTAGAGAATGCTCTGAGGAATGTGTCGGCTGTCACAGATTAGGTTTTGTTGATCTAAGCCTTCATGTAAAAATGTCTTTTGTACCTTGAGATTCAGAATATGGAGGTACTTCCCTTCAAAAAGCCATCTGAAGATAACCCTGAATCAAGAAGACTATTGCATTCGGGTTTTATTGGTTTTTCATTTTCTTTTGAGGGAATTTGATATTTGTTGACAGATGTTATTGCATTAACAGTGGTCAGTGTGTGTAAATAATCATAGTATTGTGAAGTGCCTTGTACTGCTTCTTCCCCTTTCTGTGGGGGAATAACATTATACTGGGATATCAGTGTAACTCTGTGTCCATATGAAGTTTACTGCTTCAAGCATCGTGGTGAAGTTAAATGTCCTTTGACAGTGTTTGACAGCCACTGGCTAGTTTAATGTGAGCTGGAAGATACCTGCTTCTTAATCCAGAATTGTCTTGAAGGGGGCTGAGTAACTAGTAATAGTGTATAACTAAAGAGGTGTTAAATAATGCTAACTTGTCTGACATTCAAAACAGAAAGTGTGTGACTGATTAGGCAATTGATCGGTTGCTTCTATAGGAGAAAACTTCGATCAGAGATTCTAAATGTGAAGTAAGCTACAGTGTTCTCCCTGACCAGGTGCTACTCGTTCAGCTTTTCTTTTGTTACATTATTTTTTCACCAGCTTTTTGCTTGTGAACTGCTACCATTAGAAGCTCAGCAGGAGAAAAGTCTGTTAATTTGCCTGACTGTACCTGCACAATTAAAGCAGTTTATCAGCAGGGGTTAGGACAATCAATGTGTTCCGAGGCTTCATGTTATAAAATTACTTCTGTTGTTTAAACAGATACTGTAATTAGTGCATCATTTTAAACTGGTTTTCTGCAGGGTTGGATTGGAGTTCCATCTGATAAAAACCTCTATTTTTGCTATTTACCTGCTTACTTATTTTGTTTGCAGGCCACTTCTAAAGTAACAACTTATATTGAAATGTTAATATCAGGAGTATATCATGTGAATACACATGTGAATACAGGTTCGAGGGGGGTGGGTTGTTTTTCAGGTTTGTGGCTTGTTTGTTTTTCACTGGTCAGTCCTGTCAAGACTTAGATTCATTGGCAAAAAATGGAAGGAAAAAACTCCATGTTTGTATTTACAATTATTACTACATACTAGCATTTAATATCTTGTTCTTACTCACATGAACAAGTTGTTTCATGTCAGATAATAAACATAACTGTGTATTCTGTCCCTGGCACATGTGTAGATTTCACTTAGGATAGTTTCATGAGATGTGGTGAACCAGTCTTTAAGTGGCGGTTATTTGTTAAAATATGGTCCCTTGTCTTCTCCCTTTCCCAGTTATAGCTCTGACCTTGTGTTGGCCGTAGCCCCTTATGGTCTTACGCAACCCACTCGTCCAGCAGAAATTGGGGAGAAGAGGAGGGTGTGTGTTTCCTGCCGTTGGCCTGGCTCTGTGAACAGCTGGCAGGGTGCTGGGGCCAGTCCCAGGGGAGGAGTAAGGACAGCCTGCGAAGGGGAGTGAGCCTTTTGGAGTTGCTAGATTGGTCACAAAAGGATACAGTAAGACAATAATAAGAGACAATTCAAGTGATTTTTGTTTCGTTAGGTCTTTATAGCTCATGAATATGTATCAACTGATGTGGAGTTATTTCTGTATCTGAGACTTGTAAGTGGCTTATTCCTCGCACAATATGGTACAGAAATCCTCTGTCTTCCAAATGTTTGTTTTCAATGCTCTCTGCAGCAGAGATGCCAAAAACTTAAAAATAATTCTGTAGTTCAGGTTGGCAGAAAGCATAGTTATGAGAACAAAAGTTACGTTGAACAACACAAGATGGACAACTCTTGTGGCCCGTGAAAGACTGGGAGTAATGTTTTAGTTTAGGGAAAAGCGCATTCTTAGATTCCTCTGGCTTGGCTTTACCTGTTCAACCGTGTTGACAAAAGGTTGTTAGTAAGGTGTAATCTGTTTTGAATGGTTAAGTAGTGTTTCTCTCGGACTCACTGATTCAGACTTGACATTATTCTGTGGCTACAATATATATCTTCTAAGCTGCTCTTCCAGTCATTTTTAAAACTTTGAGATATATGTGTGAATATCTTCCTTAAGGAAAAGAAACATTCACTTAGAGCTACAGTCAGTTGTAACATACCTACATCACAATTTATTAGAAAAAATACATCGTGATAATTTTACTAAATAGCTGAATTTCTTTTCTCCACATCTTACCACCTCCATTTGACTGTAAGAAGTGACTATGAGTGATTATATTGTTTCTTATATCTTAGAATAATTTTAATTGAAGTTCTTAGAATGTATTTGAATTAAGCCTTTGTACGGTTTAAAGGACTAAAGCTATTCTGATGCCTTGTCATTTTAGTGTTCAATTTGACATTACATGAAAACATTCTTCCCTTTGAGTCTAGCTTTTCAGTGTTACTTGTCATTCAGTAAGGAGAGCAGCTTGTTGTAAAAGGTTGGTGAAAACAGGATTTAAGAACCTATCACTTCACGATGAGTGAGGATACTAAGGTTCATTCCCAACATTAACTTGAGCCAGGGGCTTAATTTCTTCTAAAGGCACCTGCTGTTGGTACTAAGATGTGTTTATATTTTCTAGTGGCCAACATTTCTGGAAATTGTATGTGTTAGAGTGGAAAATAGTGCATAGAATGGGAGTTGCACTTCTTTAAATACTGCAGGCCATAGCTTTCTGAAAAAAAATGCCATGTGGAAAACTTCCTTCCGCTCTTATCGCATTCCATTCATTCTTTCTTTATTCTCTAACTAATATATCCCTGCCTGCATATAGACAGATGCTAGGGAAAGTATTTCTTCTCAGTGTTTGTTTCATTTTCCTTTAATGGCATTCTGACAGCAGGAAATGACTGGATCCTGCTTCACCAGTTTTTAATTTGTTGACTTATTTTTAGTCAGTTGGCCATACTGTGAAGGTGTTTAGGCCTTTGTGATGAGAAACAAAGTTTGAAGTTTTTTTAGAAGTTCTCGATAAAATATCTTGTGATGGTTTTCTTTCTGAAAATATTTTCCCCTTTCACCATTTCAATCTTTTGAACAATTTCAGTCAAGCTTGACAGGCACTTTTCTTTGGATTTCAAGGTTGTTTGTTTTTTATTTTTAAATTATTGCTAGGTCATAGAATGGGTTGAAAAGGACCTTAAAGATCATCTAGTTTCAACCCCCCTGCTGTGGGCAGGGTTGCCGACCACTAGAGCAGCTTTCCCAGGGCCCCATCCAGCCTGGCCTTGAATGCCTCCAGGGATGGGGCAGCCACAAATTCTCCGGGCAACCTGGGCCACTGCTAGAGGATTGATAGAGGACTAACTTACTACCTCTAGTCGAGGGAAGAGATATACTGAGTTTACAGCCATCTGCTTTGCATAGCTTACAGAAAGCTAGTAAGCTGCTGTCCCTTCCTGTTAAGTCAGTAGTTGAGTTATTAAGAAGGAAGCATTGGGATGGGATACGAAGATGTAAGTAGAAATAGCCTTAAAGGACTGGGATGCAGCAGGTGTAAGGATGAGACCGTGACTTGGAAATACTGTGGTAGAGTGAGGTGTATGGAAAACAAATGCAGGGAGCTGGAGGTAAGTCAGTTGTATCCTCTGCCTGCTTTTTGGCTCCTCCCCAAATCCCTCCCCAAGAAAATTTAAAACTATTAGGAAAAAAACACACAACAACATCTGTAATGGTTACTTTTTCAGTATTTTCATGCAGCTAAGTTTTGAGGACTTGTAGCAAGATTTTTTTTTTTTTAATTACCTGATAAATGTTGAGCAGTTTCTTCAAGTCCATTATTGTGTATAAGAGTGTATACTCACAGGCAACAGAATGAAAGCAAAATCTGCTTGCAGAATTAGGCTATATTTAGGGATACTGAAATTTCTGCCAAACAAAGGAGCACAGTGAAATGTCGTCTGCCAGTTATGTTGCTCTTAATGTTCTTTAATTTAGCAGAAAAGATAGTTCGGTTGTAATTAAGCTTTTCTAATACTGTTGTTCCCAAGTTTGTGGCATAAATCATTTTACTCTGGAGTTTTCTGCATCTTCACCGCCTCCATTTTTCCTGTATAATTCTTCCATAA
>NW_010143652.1:0-34821 GCF_000699245.1 Pterocles gutturalis | reverse complement strand
CTGCTGTAAATTACTTCTTGTGTATGTTATATAATTTAAGATATATGCAATTGAATTTCTTTTTCCCTGAGACTTTTATTCATGTTTTCTGGTTTTCTTCGTGCTATTTCTTTCTTCTATGCATGTATTCTTCCTGCTGTGGTAACAAATGGTTCTTGCCCAAAATAACTCTCATGGCAATTTCTGTTACTCCTCACTACTCTTTCTATAGGTAGACTTGGCTGAATTGCTCAACAGTTGCTACTGTAGGAGAAGATGCAATGGGCACACTGAAATAAAAGAAATTACATTTAAACTTAAGGAAAAAAAAATTTTATTGTGACAGAACACTGGTTGAACACTGAACAGGAGAGGTTGTGGAGCCTCCATCCTTGGAGATATGTAAAACCTGGCCCTCAGCAACCCTGCCTTGAGGAGCGAGGTTGGACTGGATGATGCCCAGGGTTCCTTCCCACCTCAGACGTTCTCTGATTCTGCAATCTGGTTCATTTTAGCTGCAAGTCACTTCAAGATAGACACAGTTTCTAGTTTCTTTCTACAAAATCATGCAGCAGGGCAAGTTGAGTCATTCTCTCCTGCCCATCTTTTCACCATTCTCTCCCCAAACAATTTCAAAAGAAAACCCTAACCAGCCCTTAATGTCTTGGACCATATTTCATGAGTCATAAGAAAGACACCTTCCAACTTGAATTCCAGGTATATTCAGTTTACTCATTCAGCCTTTTCTATAATACAAGAGGGTTGGGAAAAGTTGTTTTCAAGACTTGTTTTACAGAGGACTAGTTTAATTTAAGTAAAGACTTCACTTGTGGGGAAATATATTTTCCAAAACTATCCTTTTGGGATTTAAAAGGAGAATGAAGTAGCATTAAAAAATTGCAGCTCTTAACTGCAAGAGGTTGCAGGTTATCTCTCCTCCCATGAGTCTATCCCTGTCATACATTTTGCATCTGCCTTTCTGTTTGAATGAATGACCTAGTGTAGATCTGAATTGCCCATTTTTGGTAAGAACAAACAAATAATTGAACATGCATATTGGTATAACTTCGCACTAGCATTTTCAACAAAACAAAAGACATTTCTAAGAAAGAAACATGGTGGGACAGAATGGAAGCAGTGGAGGAATTCTAAGCCCTGGTCCCTTGAAGTAGAACAAGAAATTGGAAGCCCATTCCCACCTCTCTTCTCTTTTTTGTCTGATTGTTTTTTCAAAATAGATTGTGTGGATGTTAATTCTTAAGCTTTCTTTCGGTCTTACGATTTGACTTGAGAAGTAGTACTCTCCACAGCAACAGAACTTTCACTAGTGTACTAGAACCCTTCATGACCACAGAAGACCGTACGTAGAACTGGTCACATACTAGCTCACTTACCATACTGGCAAGTATTGTATGATTGCTCGTGCTGTGAGGTCTGACCCTAATAGTTTGTGTGATTATTGAGCATACACACAAGGTGTTCCATCCAGAAGTAAATAAGAGGGTATATAACTCTTTGTGGGAAAAATATCTACAGTATCATCCATTTATTGTCCTATGTGCAGCTTTAAAAAAAAAAAATTCCTCATGCTGCAACAGAATGATTTGAAGTACAGCACTGCTAGTTGAGATTACTTTAATCTGAAATATTTGAATATCAAATAATAGAGAGGCAGGCTACCTTGTTTTGTATAATAAACTATTTTTTTGTATTCCGAAAGTCCCAAATCAGGCATACATCCTCTAGTAACAACATGTGGGGGTTTTTTTTGTTGCTGACAGGTGTTAACTCCTCCATATCTTCCAAGTTTTTGAGACTTTGCACCATATTATTTTAAATATTAAAAAAAATCGGTGCAGCCCAGTGAGGCCCCTTTCCCTTTGTGCCCACACTATGTGTAAGCATGCCATTTAATCGCGTGGTAGCTAAGACTGCAGTTAGGCATTCCTTCTCTTTTAGGAACAGAACTTGCCACTTTATTTACGGACACCTTTCCTTGTTGTTTATCCCTGTTGCCTTTTTTTTTTTTTTAATGTGGTAGTGTAGTTATGCAGGTTATCATGCATCTCGTGTTGGTAACCCACACCTTTCCCTCTCCTGTGTTGTGCCCCCTCCCCACCAGTCCGTGCAGGAAGAGGTGTCAGCATGTTCCTTGCTCTGCCCTCTGCTGGTTTAGGAACCTTCTCTCATTCCTCATACCTCTAATATAACACTTTGGACTACCTCGTATTAGTGTAGCTTGTCAGCATCTTACAAGAAAACAGCTCACTCTTGCTTTGGATTCAGAAAAAAATAAATTAAGTTGTTTAAAATAGTAATAGTGGAGTTCTGATCATGATTGAGTGAAATAAGCTGCAAATACTTCTGTTAGTTCTTTCGAAGACTAAATTACAGCAGAGAACATGTAATCACTCCGCTGTGCTTTGCATCAGGTTCTGGTCTATAAATGAGGGTTATTTTTCTCTCTTCAGTTTCTGAAGTTCACAGAGACATTTTCACAGCCACCAGTGTTTAGAAAGTTGGCAAAGATAACATTTAAAAAAAATCCCTGTAGCTGATAGTATGGAGTAGTGCGTATGTACGCATGTTACATAAAGAGCAATGAAAATAAATTTCCTTCAAAATACTGTTGCTTTTACATAAATTTGCCATGCATCTGTCATTATTATATTTTTTTCTCATTTTTATCCTTGTCTACTCCACAAAACGTTTCAGACTTAAAGCAGCTGAACTAAACATAGAAGCAACTCTTAAGCAACAGTGCTCCCTCAGGTATATATTAAGATAAAGTACTGCAAGTGTTTGTTGGTTTTAAATCTTCAGATGTTTCCTCTGCATGTCTGATTTCCTGGAAGAATTTTAATGAAACTCAGGCGAAAGGGAACATTTACAATTAACTTTGCTTGCCTTAATTATTTTTTTTAAATGTGAATTGTGGTTAAGCCACAAGTGTTTGTCTTACAAATAGGAGGGTCTTTTATTATAGCAAACATTTGAAGTTTTAAATAAGTGGTTCTGTTTATGTGGGCCTTTATTTAGATTCAAAAGTCGTCATAAGTTTTGATCTCCCCCCCTCAAATTTCCTGGGAAATTTAGCAAGCTCTGTTCAATAAAAATGGAGTTGGAAAGTTTCTTCTGTGTTGTGTTAATTATTTTATTTTTTTGCAAGACCGGATACTTGAATGTGTTACTTAAATTTACTGCTATCTGTTGTTTAAAGATGTTTACATTTCCAAAAAAGTTGTGTTTATCATGCCCTCCCTTTCTGAAAACGTTGCTAAGATTTGTCTTTGGGATTATTAATGCCATTGATGTAACAGAGCACCTGTGCAAAGGTGACTGTCTTGTTATGTGCTCTTCTGTGACTTCATTATTAAAGCCTTCTCATCTCCTCCTCTCTGCCCTTCATCCAGTGTATGTAGCTCTGCTTTGAAAATCACAACTTCTCTTCCTTTTGTAATGTTTGATTCTTGAACCTTTTCTTCATGAGTTTTGAAAAACAAGTTTTAACACTGAAGGATTGCTCTCTTCTCTTGTTCTTTGGAGTGATTCAGATGGAGTTTCTGTGGATGTTGTCCCTTTCACTTTTCTTGAAAATGCTAGTTTGCCTAACCACCAGTATATCTGCCTAACCCTTGAAAAGGCTCCAAAGGGTGTCGAAAGCAGTACTGTCTGTCGTACCTCTTTTTCTTGTTGCTTTGTTTGGTTGAGAAAAGGTACAACAGTCTCTGCAGTGTGAAGAAGTCTTCTCCCATCTTGCTGAAAATACAGTTCATACTATTCATGGAATTGAGTTTTTCTACAGTTTATGTAATTGTTTCATACAGAATGTAACAATGCTTCATAGCTTATGTGTTCTAATTTTTTTTAGGAAGAACAGAACCGAGGCAAGCCCAATTGGGAGCACCTGAATGAAGATTTACACGTACTTATCACTGTGGAGGATGCTCAGAACAGAGCAGAAATAAAACTGAAGAGGGCTGTTGAAGAAGTAAAAAAGCTACTGATACCTGCAGTAAGTATTTGTATGCAAGTCTTCAATTTAGATTTCCATAAGTTACTTCTGAAATACAATTCATACTGTGCCAGTAAGAGTAAGCCTGCAGAGCAGCATCCTAAAATGAAGTTTAGATATTATTTTGTAATACTCTGGGGGTGTTTGAAATGTCTCATCCCAAATCAAATTATTCCTCAGAACAGAATAACATTTTTAAGATGAGTTAATTTTTTTTGCCTGTTTTAGATAGAGATGCTGACTTTGCTGTCAATATGCTGGGGGAAAAGTAAACATAGTGAAACTGGAAAATGGTTCTTTCTCATTTTCTGATAATATAAACTGCCTTCTGCCCAGCCAGATGACTTAAAGCCTTTTACAGGGACCAGAATTACCCTTGTGAGAGCCCTTCTCTTAGACCTGCTCTGTATTCTCACTCAAAGCAAGGTGACTCAGCGTGGCTGTATAGTGCATCCCATGCCATTGACTTGCATCTTGCACTGATTTTTACCGCCACTTTTGAGCCATTATGAAATGATAAAAATAAATTATATCCTTTTTGGTGAAGGAAAAATTTTCCCTGTTATGAGGGAAAATTGAGATTATCTTGTGAAAGAAAGTAGTAGGTGGTATTAAAATGACCTAGTGATTTTGGGTGCTTAGTGAATGCTAATAGATGCTGGCTGCGAGGAAACTTGTGGTGACACATGCTGTATAAGCAAATTTGTTCAGAATGTATTTTTTAAAGTTGCCAAAGATCAGAAGAGAGATGTATTTTTTGAATGGTAGAGTATTAAGCAGGAAGTATGAAAAAAAAAAAAGTAGTTTAGACCTCTTCACATTGCACATTGTCAATCTCTGAAAGCAGAAGACAACTAGAGTAAATAGATCTTCAGAATGTATTCATTTACAAAGAGATCTTCAGCACATTAGGACTGAGTTTATCGTCAGGATTAGAAATGGTGATGACAAAGACTTTTTATGTAGGCAAAACTTGAAACCGTTATGTTCATTCTCTAATTTCTATGCAGCAAAGAGTTTAAAAACCACACAGCTCACACTTCCATGCGATACAGAATTAATTTTGTCAAATGTCTGTTGATTGTTCAGCCTCCCTTTTATTGATGAGTATTGTGACTGAAGGGTCATACTCAAGATGACGTGATAGGTCCCAACACCCCAATATGTCTGAAGCACTGACGTGTACACTCTCTGTATGTTTGTGTTTTGCTTGGTTTTTGGAGCTGATGTGTGGATATGTTTTGAGCTTCCAAACACAGTGAGTACATTAGTAGTTTTTCATTGTGGTAGTGTCAGACAGCTTTTTGTCTTGAAGTATTCTGCCTCATTTAGTAATTTAATCAGTTGGGGAAGCTCTATAATCCTGATTCCTCATTTTTTTTTTTTCCCCTTTAGAAAAAAGCCACAACACAGGGCTAACTATTGTCCAAATATAGCATCAGTTGAAAAACACTTTGTCAGTTAATTTCATTAACGACTTTATATATTACGTGTAGGCATAAGAGGTTTGGGCGGTGTTTGTTACATGCGTGAGAGTTACAGGTCTGTTGGCTCTCATTTCTGAAAATTATGCCTCGTTGAAACAGGCTTTTATAGTATATTCTAGTGAATTAGTGTATATGTGAGCTTGTTTTTTGCACTACCTATTGTATCTGTTCAATTAGTATAAAAAATGGCTGTTAAATCATAGTTTCAGGCAGTTTGAGCATTGAAAAATTGTGTTTTAGGATTAAAAGACATGAATTGAAAACATCTCTGAAGGAAGCCGTAAACCTTTAAATAATCAGAGTACGCATAAGGAAGAGAAGAAATCCTAGCTAATTACAATAAGATGGGGGAAATTGCAGATGTTGGAAGATTCCGAAGATGCTCTAAAACTTATGAATGGAAAATCAGAAAATCCCTTTCGCATGGTAGAATGCCTGCAACTATTATTGTTTTCCAAATAAATGTCAGAGGATTAAAATTGATAAAGGATCATAATGTATTTCTGTTTTATCTCTGTCCGACTTGACTAAAATTGTAGATTATGTAGGAGAGAAGATTCAGTCTCAATCCTGCCATATAGTGCAAATACTTTGGGTTTCTGAGATACATTTCAGAAAAGCAAGCTAGCGTTAGAGATGGGAATGAGTTACTAATTTCTTGGAATAATCAGTTATTTTTATACTCAAGATATTGAAAAGCCTAAATACATTTTATAGCAACAGTGTACAAATAGGCACGTTTCTCAAATGGATTTCTATTTGAAGGTGCTTGGGTGAACAGAGACCATTTCAGTAGGAAAGTGTGTTTCTTCCCACCTGCGTGAATCTGGATCTGGATTTTTTTTTTCCTTGTGGATATGAATTATTAATTTTCCTTTCCACTTGCTCTTGGATTTTTACCAAGATGGTGCTATAGTGAAGCAGTTTATCTTCAGAAATAAAAAGGACAATTGGGGCAGACTGGCTGAACATGACTTTTTTTCTCCCTAAGGAGAAAGGCCAAAGCTTGTGTGTGTGTGTGGTGGTGGTTTTTTATTATTATTATTATTATTTAATTTACATTTCTTTAGTATTAAACCTTTTTTTTTTTTGGCTGTACTTCACTTCTACAGGACTACTACTTTTCCTGTTCCCATAGTTCACTGAGATACTGGTCATTATCTGGTTCTGCAAGACCATGTGGTATTGCTTCTTTCATGTTTTTCTCCGAAGAAAAACAGGAAGAATAAAGCAGTCTTCAGGTTTTTGGGATCACATTGAGCTGTACCATCCTTATGGTAGGAGGAGATTTCTAAGGTGAATCCTACAGGTTATTGATCTCTCTTCATTGTGAGAGATTTGACAGTTTGTTTGTTATTTGCAAGAGTTCAGTAAGATTGGGCACTTCTGTTGCAGAGGAAAATGGAAAAGATGCTCTGGATTGTGCACTGAAGAATGGAGGAGAAAATGCAGAGCCTGTGTTCGGGGATGTACACAATAATTAAGTATAGCATACTGAGTTACAGCCTCATTAAGGGTTGGAATTATTCTCTGAGGTCCTGGACAGTAGGGCTGAATTCCTCTGCTAGAAATATGAAAGGTTTCTGTGTGTTCTAAGAAGTGTTGAATACACTCTTGTAGCTGAATGCTACTCCTTGCACTATACAGATGTCCAGGTCTCTCTAACTACTGGTTCACCTTTATGCTGTCTTTATATGGGAGGCACAAACAACAGAATTCAAATTTCAAGCAAATAACTTTTTTCTCTTTTTTCTCCTTTGACTTCACATTCTTCGCTTTTGAGGAAAAGATCCTATTTCTGGCTTCTACATAATTACTCTAATTTTGTCTGGAATCAGTGTTTTTCATATTCTTTCTATTGCTCTTCCTGATTTGGGGCAGCTGTAGTTTTGCTTGGTTGCTGCTTCCATCTTGTGTGAAGACACCTGCAGCAAAATATTAGTTGGTGATGCTCCCTGTCAAACTGTGTCTAGCATTTGCCACTGCAATAATGGAATGTTAAGATTGTGATGGGTAGGAAATAATGTTTGAGTAGAAGGTTGTTTAATTTTGTTACTACATTTGGTTCTTGCCTATAATAATGATTTTAGACTTTTTAGTCTTGAATATCTTTTAAATTTAGCTGGATGGTATGGGGAAAACTATCATTTAAATAAAAAAAATCATTGAGCTTAATTAAAATAAATACTGTAGCAGTATTGATTTCATAATGTCAAAATCCTTAGAGTAGATGAATGTCAATGGCGGTGATTTTTTTAAGGTGATTCAAACACAAATAAAACCATGCTAGATAAGAGATAAGATAATTACTCCTTAATATGGGAAAAGATGAATTATGACTTAAAGTAGATTAGAGTCAACAAATGATGGATTTTATAGTGGTCATTTTTATTTTTGTGTATTTTGTAGCAGCTTTATGCATTGGACAACAACTGCCATCAGTCTTCAGTAGCATTCCCAAGCATTTAATCCTGATTAGTAATAGAAGTTTCCACGTTGTAGTTGAGGAATTTAGAAATGGGGAAAGGAAAGAATGTAAAATGAAGATGTTACTAGAATACAGTTTCTACACAAAGACAATCTAGAACATAAATTCATAGGATCTCCAAATTACCAAAACCTAATAAGCCATTTAATAATAGGGGAAAGTTGGGATAATTGTTGCTGGAAGGAGGAGCTGAAGTTGGAATTTAATTTTGCCAGACCTCAGATCAAATTTTTAAAAAATGGCAAAAAAAAACCAACTTTGCAGAGCTACAAAGCCTCAAATGTTAAAGCAGAAATGCCAAGCTGGCCTGAACAGTGCTGGATTAATTTACTTGGGTTAACTGTCCTTTAACCATATCGTTCCTGTTACGACTGTAGTCTGTTTCCAGCAAGCTGTTCGGAAGGCTGAATAAGTTGTAAATAGTGAAACTGTGAAGTAAAGCAAACACTCACACCTCTAAACATTTTTGTAAACAACAGAGAAAATAGCTGTGCCTAAAAAATAATAGATTAGTAAAAATCAGAATGAGAATAATTGTGTAAACACCTGAAGATTGCCCAGGAGGCGGAAGCAGTTGCTGGAAGTGATTGATTTAATCTCCTTGAGTTAAGGTTTTACTACTGGGTGAATTTACTTTGGTGTGAGGGGCTGGTAAGGTTAGGTGCAAGGCACTATTAGAAAAGTGGAAGTAGGAACAGTGAACAGAATTCTTAGAAGAGGTGTTAACCAGGGCAGTATGATAAGAAATACTGGCTGTTTTTGGAGGAAAATAAGCAACTAAATACTGTAAGATCTTGTATTTTGCAGTGCAATAGAAGCAGTCTCACCAAGTTGCAGCTGAATGCTAGATGCTAGAGAAAATGGGGAAAACCTGTGCTGATGATGGCTGCCTTCAGTCTCAGCTGTGACAAGGGATGGAATTGGGAAAAACTTGTTTTATGTCAAAATATTCAAACAGATAACATACACTGTTTATAAAACAAGGGATTGTTAATATTCTGTATAGTAGAAGGCAGGGGAATTAAGAATAAAGTAAATAGTGGAAGGAAATCTGGGGAAGCAGGATTTGATTTTCACCTTGAAGATAATGTTAGCCATCGTTTTGCTGTGAAGAAAAAAATCATTGAATAAAAGAATGAAATAACAAACTCTTCATTGTAAGTGTTGTGGAGCATGATACTCGTCTTTATGTTCAGTGTGTGGAAACGTAGTATGCCAACAAAAATACCAGCAAAACTTTGTGTGAAGGTGTAATGCCAACAGCTGCAGCAAATGTGTGTGACACAATGGTTAAACAAAAATACCTGTGTTGAGTGGGATACAGTCTCTTCTTCGGTATCCATTGCTTAAATTGTGAGGAGATCTTAGGGAAACACAGTACAAGCATTTTGTGGTTACACTGAATGGCTTTCTTTGCTAAAGAAGCAAGTCCTTTCCATGGTAGTCCAGCTATGTGCAAGGATTTTACTCACAGACTTTCTTCTTCCAAATGCTTGCTGTACTCCTTACCAAACCAGCTGCGGAAAATGACATTCTAATGTTTCGTCCAGTTTAGTGGGCTGTGTACTGCATGATTTTTACACATTGCAGTGTTCCTTACAGTGATGCTTGGTGTGTAAGTGCTCACTAACTGTCCTCCTTCTATTTACTCCCTGTTACTAAAGATGTTATTTTGATGGTATTTCTATTTTTAGTCATTCCTATATACAATGCATTTGAAGGGGAAATAGTATTGGCAGAGTGTTTTGTGTTTTAGTTGGATAAGTTAAAAGCATTTCTTTCCCAAAGACTACCTTCAACAAGTGTGATGAGGTGGGGCTTCTTTATGGATCAAAGTAAATTTCTTACACCTTCCTTTTAAGCGAAGTTGTACATTTCCATTGTGGTTTATTTTCAACTTCTTACAATAAACTGAAGAACGTCTTCATTCTTACCCTGAGACCTTTGAGTGCTGTGGATTCCATAGCTGAAACCTGATACAGTAGAAAGAACTTCAAGGACTTTTACTTGTGGTTTAACTTTTTTAAATTTTTTTTTAAAAAGTGCATATTGTAGTAATGCTGCACAGAATTTTTGCCCTGCAGCTAAGACTAGTAAAAGCTTGAAATCTGAAAGATATTAGGAGAAGGTTTAATTTGTTTTAGTCCTCTAAAAAGCTACAACAAATTCTGCATGCAAGTCTGGCTTCCCTGAGAAGCTCCAACTCGTTCCTCCATGGTATGCTGGGTTTATATTTTTGCTTTCACAAGTGAGAATATGGTGCTGCCTTCCTTCGGTAGTCTCCCTGTTGAAGTGTCGGTCGTGCTGTGCAACCCATTGTTTGCTGCTTGTTCAATTAAAGTTACGAAATGGGTAAGTGATATAGTAGCAGAAAAAGGACAGTGCTGTACTTAAAAGCTTTTCAGGGAATTCCCGCATGACATCTGTTTGGTCGGTTCAGATGCACGTTTCTCACAGTGCGCGTCATGTAAGTGATCAAAAGGGAAGCTCTGCAGGTCGGGTAATGGAGCGGACAAAGTTCTTGGGAGCAACTGCTAGATAACATGTGGTAAAAATTTTTGATGGGGAAGAGAGGTGATAGCGTATTATTTTTAGTAGTGTGAAGCAGACTTAATGTTTCCATGACAGTATGAACCAAGGGCTGCTGCAGTCCTGCCATTCCTTCATGATTTGCTGTTCCCGTTTCCTGTCCTGCATCAGAAAGCACTGGCCTTCATCTGACCGCCTGGCGAGTCCATTTGGTGGAGAGCTTAACCTCGGATTAGCTGACTTGCTGCAGAGTCAGTTTTGTTTTAGCGCTGACAGAAGTGACAGAATGAGAACACGCAGCCAGCGAAAAAGGAGATTGCAGCAGACCACCCTTAAATAAACTTAAACTTCTGTAGGACTGTGAGTATGTTCAAGTGCAGATAGGATGAGAACAAAATAATCAAAAACTCAGTGCAGCAGAATGTGACAGTGGAAAACAAAAGAGGAAAGCCCCCTAGCATACAGGTTTTTCCTCTTCTGTTTTCCATTCATTGTCCAGTGTGTCTAGTACTGGTAATTTCAGTAGCTGCTTCCTAAGCTGAATGAAGAATGCAGTCCTTAAGCAAATTCTGGTATGCATTTTAACAGTCCTGTTCCACTGAAAGTTTTTATTGTAATGCAAGTCTGAGTTTTAAAAAGGAGGACGAGAATCCCTGACATCAGTTCACATAGGAAGAGTTTATGTATTGTAGGTGATATGTTACTGCAGTGTTAAATTTTTGAGCTTACACTAGTATTGACTATTGACAAAATTGTTTTGAGGCAGCTGGAAGTGTGAAGCAGCTCTCTACTTAGAACTTAAGTAGCAGTTCACGCTGATTCTTGTTCTCCCTAGGCTTTCCTTATACTAAGGGAGAAGAAGCTCTTCCAACAGTTATTTCTAAGCACACGAACCCCGGTGTTACTTCGAATCTTCTTCTGAACGTCTCTGATGGCTTCTAGAACCCAGGGAAATCAGCTGATTGTGCCTGCATACAATTACTGTTGAATACCTTCTTTCCCTTTTTCCATCTTCTCCAAGATATTGATTGGAGATGAATACGTAGGAGGGTGATATACATTTGTTTAAGGTCTTACAAATGTATAACTGGAGAAATGGTAGATCATAATTTCTGAAAATGACCCTGGGAAACTTACAATATAGTCGCTTCTTAAAGAGAGACAATGATGCTCTTGCCTGAAACTCAGCAGGCAGATGTCCTTCCAAAGCAGGATTATGCATTGATTAGAAGCTCTAATTAGGTTCTACATGGGTTTTGTCTGTTAGGGATGTGTTTAATCTATTTGGGTAGACATAATTGTGGAAGAAAAAATGACATTGACCTATTCTGGTAACTCATTTCGTTGTATTTGTAACTCTCTTTTCATTCTTCATCCCATTTTTTTAAACTTGCTTTCTCTATTCTTGGGTACTTTTCCCATGTTTCCTCTAGTATTTTTTTCCCTTACATATCTTTGTTCTTTTTCTGTTGATGGCCCCAGAGCAGAACACAGAAGCTGGGATCTCTATATAAAATCCTGTAAAGTATTTCTCCCCTTATGCAAGAAGTAGATGATGAAGCTTTGATTTTCGGTATCTGTCCATCATCTTAAAGATGACGAGAAAACTGCAACAAATTACCCATGCATTATTTTCCTTATCTTTCATTTCTAGTTACAGTTGGTCTTTCAGATTCCCATTTTACTTTGTATTTTTTACCTCAAAATCACTGTATTGTCTGTGAATTTTCTGTGAGAATTTGATTTTTAAATTTGTATATACATGTCTTAACTGTAGTTGAATTGTATTGATCTTGGGTACCAAAAGTATTTTTTTGGTTGGTTGCTTTTCTTTTTTAAAATCACAGCCTTATACCTAGGTGGAAGAAATTCTAGGTGTAGAATTGTGACTCCTGGGAGACGTAGTATAAAAAGTAGAAATCTGCTGTACTTATAACACATTTTTATACTAAACCAGACTATATTAAGGAGGTTGGATCATGTTATGTGCAGGTCATCTTGGCAGTGGTTTCTGGAGGGATCTTAGCAATTGCAAAGATTTTTTGTGTGAAGTAATAGCAAAGCAACCAGTAAACATTTCTCTTTTCCAGCTATTTTAAGCGCAGCCAGTGTTACTAGATTTCTTACTATGCAAAAAGAAAGCTTATCATACAAACATCTGTGGTTTAATACTGACTGATAATTTATAGTCATCAAGCTGCTCTACATTATACTGACATCAGAACACAGTAAATTCTAACCTTTGGAAAAGTGCCCAGGTTTTTTCACTAGTATATTCAACAGAAAACTTCAGTATTGCTTTTTTAAAACAGTATAGAAATGCTTGAGCTTCCAGTGGAAGACTAATAAGATTTATCTTATTTTCGTAAGTTGTTTATAGGCTAAGGATTTAATTTGGGGATGTTCTGGACCCTGTTACCAGGAGAAACATAGATGAGCATGATACAAGAGATTGGAGCTAATTTTAAACAGCTTACGTAATTTTGGACTGAGCCATTTGTAACGTACTTTAATTTAAACTGGAGCCTGGTAAGCTGTGCTGGGAAGTGAAAGGTTAGATGAGATGATACTGGAACACGGTTATTAATGAGAAGCATTTTAAGACTCCCTGAAGTAGTACATTACACGTGTGTTGTGGGCTACCCTAGCTTTCTTGGGAACCGTAGTACCTATACTCATATAGTTGTAGTAACACAAGCAAATGATATGTCTGGAAAAGTGAAATGAAACTAGGAGTAGAGATGTGTTGAATGTTCTCACAGGCACTTGAGTGCTGTAGTCATGGAGGTTACACGAGCGGGCAGTTCTGGTTCTTTGCTAAGCCTTCTGGCTGTGTTAGGCAGCCGGTGGCTGCCACTGTTCTGTGTCTGCTAGTCTGAGCTTTTAGTTTTTAATTAGTAGATCTATAGCTGCTAGGGTCTTAAGGAAAAGTGTCAAAGTTTTAAAATGAGAGCTTGTTCGCCTAGGTTGTTGGAATTCATAATCAAAATCAGTGCAATCAACAGAGATGTGTTGAATAATAAAATCTTCGTGTCATATTATGTAGGAAAGCTGTTGGAGAGTGTATAACCGTTTGGCTTGCCTTGGCAGATAAATTATTAAAGACAAAGGGAGCTAAGAGGATTGTCTGAATTTCTCCCACATTTTTAACCCACTGGAGTGTGCATGGTAATAACATGCTAATCTGATTTTTCAGTTAATGGTATTTCTTGTCATTTGGAACAGATAGACTATGGCTGTCTTCTCTTTTTTCTTAAGCCTGCAAAAGCAAGGCTTGTATTTGCGTTTCAGTCGTCATTCCTGAAATTACTAATTGATTTCCAAAGAAGGTGGCTGGGCTGTAAAGAAGGACTCCTTGAGCAATCCTTGCAGTATGAGCTCCTGGCTTAGTGGATGGTGGAGAACTCTCCAAAGAGATGCTTTATTACTCAGCAGTGAGAAAAGCTTCACAGAAATCTGTTACTTTTAAAGATCCAAAGGTCAATCAGACTTACATACACATTTAAAAAAAAAAAAAAAATCAGTCTTTTAAAAATTCCTCTGGTCATAGAAACACTTCTTTTCCACTGTGCTAGCAAAGAGACTCTTTAAATAAATGTTAACTTCCTCATCTGTAAAGTGTGGTGATAGCTCCTTACTGATTTGTAAAATACTCTGAGGGATAAATGTTTACTTTAAAAAAAAAT
Source organism: Pterocles gutturalis (assembly GCF_000699245.1). Lineage (NCBI taxonomy): Eukaryota > Metazoa > Chordata > Aves > Pterocliformes > Pteroclidae > Pterocles > Pterocles gutturalis. Next base: position 20,637 of record NW_010143652.1, on the reverse strand, counting down.
ACATACATGAAAGGTCATTACTGGGATGCCAGTTCCTTTGCAGCAATCTGTAGTTTTGCAGATGGTCCTGAAAACACAAATGAGCAAAGTTTGTTATCCTGTAAGACTGGAGATTGTGGGGGAAGCTCTGAAGGGTTCTTGGTGTTCATGCAGAAAGTTGTGCTAATAAGAAATTGCTTCATTGATTTCAGCTTAGAATTAATTTACAATTATATTGTAAATTGTTTTGTTGCATAAGACTTCATGTAAGTTCTGTGTGTTACTGAATTATTTTTGTGGAGGTATTTTTAAAATGATAAATAGATATATCCAGCTATGTAGCTTTTGTGCCTGAAGGCTTGAGTAAACCAGATATTAAATGATGCGTCTTGCCTTCCTTAGAAGGTAAACGGGAGGCTTAGCAGTTTTGCAGAGTCACCCAAGTGTCATCCTCAACTGGACAGCCTTAAAGGAACTCTAACAGTACCATTGGAGAAAATGTCATCTCTTGTTCCTGTGTGAATCGTGTTGCAGTGCTTGGAAAAGAAAGTGAAGCATGTAAGACACTCAAGCTGATAAATGGTGCACTTTATTCTTACCATGCCATGCTTTACATTCTGTATATTTTGCAGCTGCTAAAAGTAATCTTTTTGTAGCAGTCCCAACGTATAAATGTTAATCATCATTAAATAATACTTTCCTTCAGTATGTATTGTAGTCCTAAGTGGGTCCAGTAACCAAATCCCATTAAAATTAATAATACTTTGTACATCTGAGGTATACAGACCCTTCTAAAAATCCTAGTTTAGGTTACTTTCAGGAACTTGAAAGTAAGATGCACAATTGTGCGGGTACGATAGTAACAATCAATGGTTTAGGTTTGAAATCGAGGAAATTATTTTTACTGAAAGTCTCAAATTGATTTGGAAGCTTTAGAAATCTTTGCTAAGGCAAATTTTATGATGATATAGTTGAGAAATAATCTCCAACATACTCTAGGGCTGGTTTTATTTATTTTCTTGCTGCATTTAAATCTGTTTAGTCAGTTTCTTTCAAATGTGAATCACATATACCCTTTCAGCCCAATTTTAAGGTTGAGGGGAATGAAGGAAATTAAGTATCTGACTAAATGTCATTTAGTGGAAAGCAGCTGTGGTTTAAGGCATGGCTTCTCTTACTAGATTCAGAAAACTTTCTGATGGAGGTTGCTCTAGTAGCTCTTAGGGGAAAAAACACCACTTATTCCTTTTGGTGTTCTGGTATCGGTTCAGTTTTTTATAAGCTTTGCTTTTTACTTTAATTTCTTTCATAGAAGCGTCAAAGTATTTCATTAAATAAAGTGTTTAATTTAAACAGTTTATTAGCAGGGAGCCTTAACTGGCATAGGAGCAGTAAATACCGCGCCTTTATGACTTCTCCAAACAGCTTATCTTTTGCGAGAAGCTTGTGTAAAAAGTAGAAAAAATGGTGTTTTGTATTTAAAGGTCTTTAGAACATCAGCCCATTACTTAATGATTTAAAAATAAGTCATTTCAGTGACAAGTCTCATAGTCTGAGTTGTAATTATGGAAATTAAACAGTAAACATGTCTGTAGTCCTAAAGGATTAATATTGTTGGCATGTATTACCAGTCCAAACAAGTTAAATAATACATGTGAAAGCATAGAAACAATGGTTCACTGTGGATTTGGGGGGATAAGAATATTTTTTTTTTAATTATCCTTTCAGTGCTCCTCTGTATATACCTTCACACTTTACTATCGGGGCATCCTTTAGATGTCTAATGAAATCAGAGCAGTTCTTTTCCTGGCTTTGACATCAGACGTATGGCTAACCTTCCTTAACTTTGTCAGGAGTATTTTTGTGTTTCTGGTGATGAAAGTTTCTTTTCTTCAAAAAAACTTGAATATGTTACATTTCTGGCAGAGAACATAATCCGTCCTGTGGCACAAAGTCCGCAGTGAAGAGGAAAAAACAATAGTACCATCTAGAAAGCATGGTTGGACTGAAGGGTTTTTCCATTGAGTTTCTTGGAAAAGAGAAGTTGATACAGGTGACTGTTCCTACACTTGTATTGGTGTTTGTTGATCCAGAAGAATAGAAAGATCCAATCACAATTTAAGTCAGTTCGTTTTCAAGCAAGAAGTACTTGGCGTTATAATGCAGAGTCGTGCTTTTCTCTTGGTACTTGAAGTGTGGCATCTAACAAGAGCATGGCTTTCCTGTCCTTTTTTGTAGATTCTAGTTCTGCACAGTTGCCTAAGGGGGGAGGAGAATGTCTTAAAACCAGAGTATCATCCTGCTCAGAGAGCACTCATATTCCTGAAGGATCTGATGGGAGTGAATTTGCCTCTCACCTCAGTAATGAGCACCTCCTCAAGCGCAGTTCTTTGGTACATAAATCTATCCGCACTATGTCCAAAGATCCTCAGAGAAACACTGTCTCCAAAGAAAGACACAGCATCACATTTTTTCCTTCTCTGAATGATGAGTTTGTAGAAGATGACTCTTAGCTTTTTGCAAAGGACATGGTTGATCTTGCTTTAAGCGTTGTATCTCCACTAAATTCCAGGATGATACAAAAATAACATCCCTTTCCTACCTACCATGCAGTGTTCAAAGATCAATGTTGGACTTCTCAGAGGCTATGCCGCTTCTTTCTTGGAGCAGGTTTCATCCGTTGAACGTAAATGGAACTTCCAGTAATACTAGCAGCTGCTTTCACTCTAAGACCCAGGTCTCTTGGCACCCTTGTGCTTAGATGACCTCAGATGCCAGATTTTGAGTGATTTATGAAGGAACAGTCAGCCTTCTGAGTTTTCACATCTGTTGCAAGTCCTGGACAGTGTTTGTAAAGGGATGCTGTTTTCTTTCCTCTTTGTGCAAAGGATCATTACTGCCTCTGGTAGGTTGCACCTCACTCCAGATCAAATGGTACAGGTCTGTAGATTGTAAATCAGTACAGGCTGCACTCCTAGGTCCTGGAATTGAGGACTCTCACGGGTGTCTTCCAGCTGTTTTCCCTGGACAGTATACACTGGCAGTAATGGAAAGTGCAGCAATGATGATTTCATGTCAGCAGTAATTAGATAGTGGAAGATCTTTCAAAATACACAAATGATCAGTCAGCACCAGTTGTCCTGACTATCCTGTTAATTTCTCAATGGTCCTTTGGAAGCTAAGAAGCAAAGCCACTCCATGGGCACTCGTACTGTTTTTCCAATGACAATCAGGTTCTTGTCTGATGGTTTTTTTCATACTGAATCTCTTGCTCTCAGGAGTGACTCGGACATTTAAGATAAACACGGCATTTCTGTCACTGCTGTCCAGGTGGGCTGATGAACTGTTTACAAATACTTTCAAATGCTGAAGCAACACGAGGAAGTGTGGGCTGTAATCTCTGTCTTAATGTCACAGCAAGGCAAATGGAGCTTTCTATTCATAAGCTGCCAAATATCAGCATATAGTGTAGTCTTCAACGTAAAAACCGATCAGAAACCCCAAAATTAAAATGAAATTGTATCCTTATTAAAATATTAAGTAATAATGCCAGGCACAATGTAGTTGCTGTCGAGCTGTTTTCAGGGAGGGTGAAAGTGGCATTCGTTCATTTGTAGAAGAATCTGTGTGCAATACTTGGGCACAAACTGCCTTTGTATGCATAGTTGGTGTCTCACATGTAATATCCTTGTAAATTTCAATATCTGTCTGATGTTTCACACAGGATACTTAACAGACCTGCTTTCTTATTTGGGCTTCTGCAGCGTTGCTCCTGTTGGGAAGAGCTGGTGTTCTCTCTGTAGTGCTGACACTGCATGTAGAGAAATCCTGCAGTAGAGGTATGCATTCACAGGCCTATGAAGACATGTAACAAACTTCTAGAACACCAACAGGCATTTAAAAAAAAGATAATTTGGGCAAGCACAATTAATGTGTCAGCATGATTTCATCTCAAATGTTCCTTACGTATCAAAGTGCATTACTTTAGATTGTTTGTGCCTGTTCCTTGGTACTAGTCCTGACTTGACTAGCATCCTTATAAACCACTGAATGAGTTGCACGTACAGGTTAGATGGAGGAATATGTGTGTGTGTGTATATAAAAATTACTTTTTTTTTTTTTTGCTTTTCTGTTGGTATAAGTTGTAGACTCTGCTTCAGTAATTGGGCCAGATGGGTCTGACTGCTTTCTTAGATGAGTCAGCCTACACTTGAAAGATGTTTTTAACAATACGGCTGTATTTCATTAGAAATGTTTCATGATAAAATTGTCTTTGGGTTTCTTGTTTGCCATTGCATATAGGATTTTAGAACCAAATTTGTTCTTAAAACAAAAATGGAATAACTTCAGAATATCTCAGTAATTTTTAAAATGAAAGATACTGAAAGTTTAACTTTCTCAGTGTTACAAACTGAGCTAATATGGAATTTAAAATCGTACTTTGAGAAAACAAATACGAGATGGTAGCTATGATGACATTTGAGATGAGAAGGGAAAGCAGACAATATGTTTTGAAATTAAATGCATCGCTTGATGTCTCTTTAAAAGTTGGCTTTGCTTCCATTTTGTGTAACTTTCTAAGCAGGTGTCTTATTTTTGTACATCTGGGTTTTTTACTAGTTCTGGTGAGTTTTCATCTGGAGAAAGGAAGAAAAGTTGAGATGCTTACTATAGGTGTTCTTACTCTAAAAGAAATAGCGCTATAACCCAAAGTAAGTAGTTCCTAGAAAAGGTCCAAAGTTCATCCTTGTACTTAGTTTTATGAGTAAAAGGATAGTTGTTCTTACCTGTATTTTACGGGAAAGGTCCACCTTTTTCCAGACAAATTTCAGACATTTTTCCCTTTCAAAACCCTGTCTTCACCAGTGGTCATCATTTTTCCTGCAACAGTTTGTTGCTTTTATTCCTACAACAGCGTAACTGTTATGCTCACACCTGTTGTTTCCTTCCTTGCTGTCATCGTGTTCTGGGCATGTATCTGAAACAGCTTTTAGACTTCTGTGTTCCTGAAATGACTCAGAAGGCATCGAGTCTAATTGATTCCCTCTCATCAGTGAAATATTTAGTGACGATACGCCATTCTTTTCACATACCTTTGATTTGGTGCTTCTACATTTTCTTCAGCTTTTCAGAGACATAGTCCTGTTGTTTGTCTGGATTGCCTTGCAGCCCTAGATATCCTGGACATATTACGGTTGTCTTTATTGTGATAATATCTATTGAACTTACACATTTACAACTAAATTGGGTATTTCTTCTGTGACACCTCGGCGCATTGTTCCAAAATTGCAATGCTTTTGTTTAAAAAAAAAAACAATAAACGTATACATGCATCCTGAGGATTTGTAAGCTAATACAGTAGTTGTAGTATGAAAATATTTCATTTCACTGCAACAGTGTTTTCTTATGTGAAAATGTCAAAACACTTTGAATTCTAAAAGGATGATCTTTGCTTATGGCAGTACATGAAGGCCTCTGAGTGGAAGGCTGATAAATACAAGAATAGCCAGCATTGTGTAAACAAAGCTTAGCTAGGGTTTTATAGATATATTGTAAGTCTGAAACTCTCTCTCTAATGAAGAGCATTGCAAGAGACAGTCAAACTTCAGAGCAGACACTGATAGCTCGTGTGACAGATTGGCCACCTCAGTGAGAAGCCAGTGGCAGGCATGGGGAGGTAACCACAGATGGCCCACTCCAGTGAAAAGCCAGTGGCAGCCATGGGAAGTTAAAATAGCACTTTAATTCTGACCATTTAAAATGTTGTCCATGTAAACAGATTATTTTAATTGTTTGTTTTTAAGTATATTAACTATGACTAGAAGCAAAAAGCTATTCAGGTCAGGGTCAGCTGTGGAAAACATAAACTGGCCCAAGGTGGTATTCAACAGTTTGCTCGTTTTCCTCACTGGCTGACTTGCTTTTTAGAAATGTCAATTAAATGCTTAGCTTAATAAGCATGTAAGTGAAGCAAATGAGAAAGTCAAGTGTAAATGGGGAAAAAATGGCAAGAATACAGCATAGAAAATAAATTACTTGAATCTAGTGGATCTTTAGTGTTCAGGAAAAGGGATAAAATAATCCAACTGAGAGGTCACGTAACTGCTCCGGTTTGGTTTCTAAATTGTGCTGAGCATGCTGTATCATATGAGAGGCACAGCAGTGTGCCTCATTATGAACATTTCTAATCTATTTTAAATACAGTGATGGGGTGGTTTATAAGCATCCTAGATACCTGTGGCATCCTTGTTTTGTTTCTCCAAGCTGATAAGGAGATGGAGTTTAAAACAAAACCAACACCAAAAAGAGTTAAATCTGTTGACATGAGCATGTTTGGATAATGTGGGAGGAGCATAGGTATTCATGTATCTCTGAACCTTGTAGAAAAGTTTTAGGAATACATATATGACCATAGCCTCAACCTTTTTTTGTAGAAGTGGTCAGTTTCATATGTGGATTTCTAAAGGTTTAACTAAAAGCAAATCAATAAATGGGTTTCTTCTGTGAGTTATCAACAAGAAAGGAAGCAGAATCTTTATAAACTTAAAGAAATAGTAGAACTTGTCTGATCTTAAAAGGTGAAAGGAAGCCAAGAAAAGTCTTTCAAGATAGGTCAGTTATTAAATCTAGTATTGAGAAAGAGGGCGTTCAGCCTGTGTCTCAGCCTGACTCTTATGGAAAAAGGGAGAGGCTTTCCTGAAAAAAATAACAAGTTGTTGTTCAGAGAAGACCTATGTTGAGGTTGGTATTTACCTTCCTGAAAAGGGTTATGAGGTAATTTTGCGGCCATGGCTGTACCACTTATTTGACGATTCTTTAAAATGCATGTTTGCTTACCCACACACCTGTGACTTCTTTCACTGATGAACAGCCTTGTGCAAATCAGCCACACGCATTCAGAAGTGCAGCTCACTGGTATGGATGGGTGTTGTTCTCCAAGTTAAATGCCATTGAAGTCCTCAAATTCAGTGCCAAAATGGTCTAGCAGTGCTTAGATAAATATCTTCCTTATGCTGTCTGGCTCTTTCACCGGCTGGAGCTACAGTATTCAGTGGAACCTGAAATGCAAGCTTGTCAAAACTAGTCCACGTTAATTAATACAGTCCATTGGTAGCTAACTATGATAGATTGTTAAAACAGGTTTTCAAGAGATAACCTCGTAACACTGAAGAGTAGTAGGTTATAAAGGAACTATGGAACATTTAAAAATAAATAAAAACATACAAACCTATTTTCACGTGCCCAGAACTCTTGGTAAAGAGGTCCTTGCCTCCATTGGAAAAAATATTTAAGGGTTTGTAAGGTGGTAATCACTATCATCTAGTGCATTTGCACTCTCCTTCTGGCTTTCTCGTGGGTAACTCCTATTTTTGCTGTCCATGCTGAACCATTGGGGTAGGGTAGTTAATTCTTCAGCGTTAAGGGGGGAAGAAGCTAGCACATATAGGAGACCATACTCAAATTTTATCTGAAGATTAGTGCTTGTTTTTATGATCATTTGTAAAAGATGCTAATGTATTTTAAAATTTTTCTAAGAGCATTTCTTCAAATGAGTTGGAAGTTGCTAGTCTAGGGAGGATTTTGGTTGTGTTTAATTCATCGCAGAGAGGATGTTCTCTTGTCTGATTTTCCAGCTGCTGTACACCTTTGTAATACCCATGCCTTCCCTTTTCCCAGTTTTTCAAAAACAAAAGTTACCTTTCACTTCTTCAGAATACTAAGGAAATTAATTTTATGGGAGGACAAGAAGATCACTGTCTTCATTCTTTGTAGAAGACAAAATTAAGCCAGTGTTTAGGCTTTTCCAATCCAATAAATGTTGGTCCAGAGACAGCAAATGTTTATTCTCTTCAACATTGAGCTGCTGTTTACATTTCAATGGAAGAGGTAACAGCTGGGGCAGAAGAGCAAAGGAGCAGTCATTAGTTTCCTTCACATTTTCTTGACTAAAAATGACAGGGGAAAAAAAGCAGTCAAAAAAAAAAAAAAAAAAACCAAAACCCCACACCCTTCTCAAAATAAATAATGCTGTAAAAGGACCTGGGTGGCTTTTAGAAAATTGAGATGCTCTGGTGACAGTGAGACAGTGGGCGCTTACACATTCAGGATTGTGACACAACATACAGTATTAAATAGCATTTTATGTAGTTCCTTGGTCTGTGGTTTAGGCTATTATACGCTGTATACAATAGCAATAGCAGAAGATGAATTAATTTCATTTGAGAGGTGACTAAATACCTTCAGTAGTCAAAATGCTTAAGTTAACGGGTCAGTTGTCTGCTTCACTGTCATACTCGTTTTTTCCCTTCTGTAATGTTTGTTCTGCTCAACTTATCCCATAGAAGATTCTTTGTCTTTGCGGTCGTGGAGCCTCTCTGGTAGAAAGCCGTAAATGTGAGAGTCCATCCCTTCCTGGACAAAGGTGTTGCCACTGTTCTCTGCCCTGCACAGCCATTTTAATCTGAATGGGAAATCTGTCCAGGCACCCAGCGCGCAGTAATTAGCAGTCTCCTCAGAGTGTGGAGCAGCATTACCATTGTAATGGTTTAGCTGGAGGATAAAAGGATTGAATTTGGGTCTGCCTTCCTGCCAGACTAAATGAGTTGCCATGGGAATTTTCAAATACAAGAGGCGTTTACTTAAAGCAATTTGGCGGGTTTGAATAAACTCATAAATTACGGGGTTTAGAGGAGAGATCCGCGCTTTCTCTGGCATAGGCTGAACAGCAAAGAAGGCTGTTGGAAAGCTGCTTACGTTCTTAATGAGAAAAAGTTGATCCATGCTCCCGTGCAGACTATCAACTTATTAAGGCTAAACTGTTTCTGCTAAATACAGTACAGTAAGCATATTTTGAGAGACAGAGTTTGCAACAAATCCCTGGAGTAAAAAACAAAATCTGATTGCTCTAAGCATAAATTGAATTTCCTTTGCTAGATTAGATCTGTTTTCAAGTAATGCTATTAAAAATGGTTCTCTGTATTGTTTCAATAAACATTAACCTGCTATTGATTTCAGCTTTCCTGCGTGCCTGTAATATTTATTACAACACTTGTCAAATCTGCTTCTGAAAGGGGAGGAGGGCATTGAAGGTTTCTTTGGAAAACAAATAAGGTGTTACGGCCCTTGGAACTGGTTATTTCAGGTCACATGTAAATGTTTTCCCAGCTCAGGCCTGCCTTCTCTCTGAAGGGAGCTGGGCTTTGACCTGCTGACTTCTTTGTCAACACCAATGCTGTTGAAATGTGAGGAGATGGACTTGGTGCTTTCACAAATGCCTCACGTGATGAACATCACTTATGCTTGTTTAACCTTCAGCTGTGCTGGAGAAGTCAGCTGTAGTAGTAAGAACTGATGAGTGGTCTTTTGTACGGCTTGTTTGAAAGCGTGTGTTATGTTCTCCTAGCCACTTAGATTTGGTAACTTAAGGAAAGAAATAGGGAAGCTTATATGTGCTTGAAAACTTTTATACTAGATTTTAAAATATGTATTCAGGGACATGTCATACTTGGAATAGTATGCAGTAGTTTTTCCCAAAATAATTTATATTAGGTGTACAGTTTAAGGCTTAAATGTTTCCTTGTTATCCTTTTTAGTGTGTATCTCAAATCTTTACTCATCATGGCTATTAAGATAACGGTGGAGGAACTAATTCAAAAGAAAGCACTACTGCTGTAATGGCAGTAGTTCAGACTTTTGTATAAAGCAGTAAAAATATGCTTAGAACTCTTTGATATAATCTCACGTCACTAGCAGGAGTCCTGTATATTAGCAAAGGAAAACAGTAAATTTGTGCTGGTGACTCAGCAGTTGAACAGCTGCTAAGTTCTAACAAATTCCTGAACTGTTACTAATAACGCAGCTGAGACTCTGGTGGCCCCAGGGTCCTGTTTCTGTGAAACTTTAGAGCTATCTCCAAAGAAATTAGATTAAGACAAGAGCTGTATTTACTAATACTCAGAATTTTATCTGTTCACTTAAAGTTACTTTGAGAAGTATTGGTTCCTCGTGTTATTTGTGCTCCAGACTGTATGTGCTTAAAATTGGCAGCGAATTTATTTCATCACTTGATTCTCGCCCCACTTCTTGGATCGCTTAGTAGAAGGAGACAGCAGAATTTAACTTTATTATCTAAGTGTTTGCAAAGTGGCTTGTGAAACTGAAACTATGAAGACTTCTACACTGAGGAGGCTAAATGACTAGAGGACATTATAACAGCATTAAAAAAAAAAGTATAGAAAAGGCAGTGCTGCAGAGAACTGTTGGGAGTACTGGATTGAACTGAGTGCTTCACCTAGATACATGGTACCAATAGGTTACAGCAGCTCTGCAAATCGATGCTATTTACAGAAACCAGGCAGGAAAAAAAAAAAAGCTTATTGTTATTACGGTTTTCATACTCTGGGATTTTTTCTGCATTTCAGAGTTTGGGTTCCATAGCTTGGGGGGCGTGACTGGGACCTTTGTTAGTTCAAGTCTTGTGCTCTCTTCCTCTCCTCCCCTCTGCTTGACTTGCACAGCTGAGCTGGAAATAAATTACAATGGGTGCACAGGGAGAGTTTAAACTGTTTTTTTGTTTTTTGTTTTTTTTGCCAGGTTGGCTGTTGGGATAGGGGTGTTTGACAATTGCTGATAACTGAATCTGGGCTGCATGGTATGATCTTAGTTTTGCAATGCCTGGGTGGAAAGTTGGGGGGAAAGTGGACTTGCTACCTAATATTTCACTTGGTTTTTTTTGATGAAGGGTTTTCATAACCTGAAAATATTGATCAGTCCCATCAGAAACACCTTCTCTGGAGTGGATGAAAACATGCAGCAGACAGGTTACCTGTTAGCAGATGGACATTTTCTTTGAAGGATATTCTGTCTTCTACTTCATGAGCAGTGCAAAGAGAAACCTTATGGTATTATCTAAAAGTATGACATATGAAAAAACCTGGATAGGAGTCAAGTTATCTATTATGTTGTCTTAGGTAGAACGGAGTCGGACTTGCAGAGATCTGAATCTGATTCCAGCTACGCTGTGTTTTCGTGAGATTTTCCCAACTGCAGACTTCAACTCCTTGTTTTGTGGATGGTTATAATAAAATAGCACTTCTCTGGCCTTTCCCAGAGCTGATTTTATTTGCTAAATGGTAGAAAAGTTACCTACAAAATTTTCTGGTGATTTTTGAGAGGTAGATCACCTTTCTGAATGTCTCACAAGCACAAGAGCACACAGAGGAGTGTCAAGGGTGTAGACACACAAAAAGTGGGAATATCATACCGGGAAGAAGTGGGGAACTATGCAGAGTACTTGTTTTCTGTGTTTATTTGTTATTATTTCTGGGGTTCTTGGCTCTTGCTGGTCCAGGAATCCAGAGAATCGAAGAAATGTGCATTGTGCTAGAGCAGTAGGGTTAGCAGCTGTTTCTTCTCAAGACACTCCCCCTTTTCTGATAAATTCTCTGAAAGTATTTTTATCCATTTTCCATTTAATTTTGCTTCTGCTGATGCATAGTTACTGCCTCTGATCTTTAGATTCCACCAGTTTGTTTCTGCAGTTCTTTTCAGTCACTAAATTGTAAGTTTTTTGGGAGTAGAAGCTATGCGTGTGTATTGCTGGTATCTGAACTGGGGATCAGAATAGTGTTTATGTACTGTTATGCTGAAATTAACATTGCACGCAGAGGCATGACAATGGAATGCATCATGCTAAGTCATACAGTTCTTGGCTAAAGAAAATCAACAGTTCTTGCTTTGAGTAGTTCTATGGAAGACTATAATACAGAAAAAGGGAAAAACATTAAGGAAATTGATTTTTGTAGGCTCCTCATGCTATCAAATAATGCATTATTTTCAGTTCGTTAACATGGAGCTTTGTAAGTCTTGGATGTACTATTTGGCTGGTATGGATTTAAAGTTTGTGGTCTAAGGTGTAAAAATTGCCAGTTTAGGATGATGTTTCAGAAGAGATTAATGAATTAGTATTTTTTGGTGTTTTTAGAACACAGAGTGCAAATACCAGAAAAGCTCAAAGTTCTCTGCTAAATGTGAGTGCATATAGATATTTATAGTGCTAAGTAAATGGTTGAGGTTGTAGCCTTTGCTTCTGATGAGCCCATCTACAAATGGAGAAAGCGTACTTCACATAGTTTGAGGTAACCACTAGAGGAGTGTGGTCAGTACAGTTGATTAAAGCAGTTACAATGATATTCCTCCACTGAAGTTCCCCATCAGGGGAGGAGAAAATCAGAAAGAACAATTGCAAGTAAAGAAAAATGGGCAAAAATTGAGTAACATAAAAAACACTGTTGTAGGAGAAAGAGCAATAAGAAAAATGAAATTAAATATTTTAATATAAAAACAATTCAGTTGGCTGTCAGGATTCCAGTTAGAAAAGAAAAATCCATGCTTCTAGTTGGGAAGTTAGACTGCTGGGCTTCAAAATGAGGAAGACTAAGACTGGAATTTGCGTGCAGCTGAGTCAGCTGGCAGCTCTGCACAGGGGAGGTCTCAGCTCCCCTCAGTCTCTCCTCCCCTGTGCCGACACACATTTGAGCAGTGAGCTCTTCCAGTTTTGTAATCTGGCAGAAAACTAATCAGATTTAAAAAAAAATTGTTTTGCCAGATTATCAGGGTGACATGGCTCAGTCAGGGATACAATGATGGATAAAGGAAAGCAGCAGTCAGTAGAGAGTAGGATTGTACCATCACCAGTTAAATTGGCAGGAGTGCCAGCTGAGAGGCTTTTTACATCTTCAGAAATAATTTTTTGACTCCTTTGACAGCAGTGTAAAACCTCAGCCTAATCGTCCAGAACTAATTGCTATCCTGGGAAAAACTCTTCAGACAGCATTTTAATTTTGTAAGTTCTAGCCTTGGCCGTTGTATTTCCTAGGTAAACTTGTCTGAACAGGTCTCCTCTGAAATTATTCTCTCTGAGTTTTCCATCTGATCGATTGCCATTCCATTCTCTGTTTTTAAGGCCTCAGTTTTCTGAACTCAGTCATGTGCAGATATATAGCAGCTTATTTTTACACATTCCAGAAACAAAATTCCATTCATTTTTCCATTTATTTGAATCACGTTCAGAATTGCCCTGGCTTTTCAGGCCTTTCGGACCTCTTTTGTGTGTATTTTTCCCCTGACTTAAGGAAAAGGACTTAATTTGTCTCTTCCCATTGATGATGAGTAAATGAATATTCTTCAGCTCCTCTCAGATAGTGTCCAGAAACTTGCATTCCTTTTTTAGGTTTGCATCTTAACTTTTCAGCCACATCTTGTAACGTAAAGCTTTAATTGTGCTGCTTCTGGGTTTATTGGGGGGAGGGGCGGTGTGTGTTGTATTTCTGTGTATAATTTTTGCACAAGTTAAAGGAGGCTTTTAGTGCAAAATACCATGTGTAAATATATAATCCATAAAGTTAGCGAATACCTGAATTCGGGTATTATTTTGAAATATTAATGAGATCCCAGAGTTCAGGAGATTAAGACAGACTAAGGTGATTTATCCTGTGGTAGGAAATGTATTTTAAGCTGCTTTTGCTTATGGGTGTGCACCTTGTCTACTGGATTGTGAAATTCTACAGTCTCTGAGAAACAGTTTAATCGTACTTATTTCAAACACCTAAATGGAAAGAGTTGGTTTCTCCTAATGATTGGATTAGAACAATAAGTGTTTAAAGAACGAGAGTGTCCAAACAATATTTGAGCATACTTATATAGAAAGGTGTGAAAAACAATTGAGGAAGAAATCTAGAAATGGGAAAATGGAGGGGTTTCACTTCTATAACAAGGACTCAAGGATCATTCTGAAAACAGGTGAAAGTTGCGTATCAACATGCAGCTGGCAGTGCAGTATGGAGTGACAGTGGTTGCAAGGCACTGGCAGGGAGTGTGGAGGAAGGAAGGAAGTTACCGCTTCAACAGGTTGGTGTTACTAGGGTGGATTTCTTTTTTTAATATTAAAATTGCTTGTTCTCCACAAGTTGATGCAACATGCATTTGGCATTTAAGGTTAGTTGGAAGGCTACAAGGGAGATCCTACATAGAAATATTGCAGGATTATACTATCCAAAACGGGTTGCGGAGCATGACACGACAGCATTGATCCAGGTTGGCTCAGTGACTGCAGTTTGTGTCAGCCACAGTTCAGGTACTCAGCTCTTCAGCAGGTGAAAAAGGAAAAGCATTAAGTGACGTTTTGGTGTAATATCTGATCCAGAGTCTGTAGCAAGCTGTGCAGATACAACACTATAAAATATGTGAAGATCAGCAACAAAGAGAACCACATAAGTCTTGATTATTTCTGTCCCAGTATAGCCTTTAACTTGCAGTGAAATTTGATCAAATTTGTACTGTGAGTCCTGCTAAATGGTTACTTAAGTGTAGTGTCTGTGTTTCTGCTGAGGAGGCGGATTTTTAAATTAGTGTGTAGAACAGCAGGGAAGGATAGTGAAATTAATTATTTAAGATAGGCCTGATACATACTTCTCTTATTCTAGGACTGAAAATTAGACTTAAAGACCTTAACTGTTTTATCATGTGAGTTCATTTAATTATTATATGGAAAACAAATGGTAGTTAGTAGATTCTGGTAATGTAGCATTTTAGGAAAGAAGAGGCGAAAAAATTCCCGTCAGTAATTTCTTTGGAGACTTCCCAGTAGGTTAACCACTCCTTTATTTTGGCACGTCTCATGTTGATAGTCAGATACGTCATGATCCCAGTTTCTCCTGGATCAAGGAACCATAGCATGGTTTGGGTTGGAAGGGACCTTAAAGATCATCGAGTTCCAACCCCCTGCCATGGGCAGGGACACCTCCCACTAGCCCAGGTTGCTCAAAGCCTCATCCAGCCTGGCCTTGAACCCCTCCAGGGATGGGGCATCCACAACTAGAAGCTGTTATACATGTTTGTTATACTACAGTCTCTTTTCTGGATGTGAACTGTCGTTACCTACAATGGCTTGTGGGAGATACAGGTCTGAAACATGGCCCACGTACAGAAATGGTAGATTCTGTTGTTTGTGCAAGGTATCTGAACAGTCTTGGGCGGGTGGGGGGAAGTGTAGGTTTTACCCCAGACTCCACAAAACACTTTTCATGGAAACTGTTCTTTTCTTGTGTGTGGTTTTTTTCTTTTTAATTAAACAACAACGGTTCTAGGAAAGTTTTTGTAACCATACTATAAATATATATATGTATGTATAAATTGCTGAGATACATATTTCTTGTGCATATTAGTAAATAATGGAAAGGTATTTTTATTGCAGTTGAGTAACCTTTTTTTCAGAATGTAAGGAAGGGTTTTTTAAAGTGCTAGTAATACTTTCAAAACTAAATGATTGTTACTGTTAATGTCTCCTAATTTTAATATTAAGGATTTATAATCTGCCCATAAAACATGCAGCAAAATAAAATCTCATATACAAAGCTGAATAATGTAAGAAACTTCTTTTATGTTACTGCATTATGAAAAATAGGTAGTTCTTATTTGTCAAAATCTGTATGTTAAATATTGACCTTTAAGTACATGATAAATTCCCAAAGCCCAAGAGGTAAATATCTTGAAACAAGAAGCTGGTTTAATTTTCTGTAACACAGACAATGCATCTTACTCCTGCTTCAAGTTCCTTCTCCCCTCCGCCCCGATCTATGATGAATAATTAAAATAAGGCTTGCTTATGTTTGAATCAATCTGCATGATTACACTGGGAAATTATGTGACTGCATTTGAAAAAAAAGTCAAATTATTATCACCTGCTATTCTGAAGTAGTTACAAGAAACTGAAGTATGTTGCATGATTTTTAATGATTTACTAAAAATCCACTGATCTTTTATAACTAAAGTTGCTAAGACTAAAGAAATCTATTAAAAAATGAAAAGCCATTTCATGTATATTTTTCTGTAGTACTTACAAATGTCAAAAATCTTTTGGCTAAATGTGTAAGACTGTGCCTTATAAGGCTTTTAAAATTCTTTTTAATGCTGAATTTATGTTACATAGAAATAAAATAATGATACAAACTGATAGAAGAAACTTTCATGCCTTCCCTTGGCTCTTGTGTGACAGCGTGAATAAATGTTCAGGGCTAGCTGGAATCCAAGCCGCCTTTTGTCAGTTCATCGTCAAATGAGTGCTTTGATAGCTGATGCTCTTCCCTGATAGACAACGGGCTGCTGGGCAGCGCGCTCCGAATAGCAGCCTTCCCCAGCCAGAATCACTCGCCTGGAAGGGTTCTAGCCACAGGTTACAGCCCTGTTTGTGAGGAAGGGAACGCGGTGCGCTGCTCAGGTGGGCACAGGGGTGACGCTCCCTGGGAAGAGGCACTCCTCAAAGGGCCTTTTTGCCAGCCTCCACCAGGCAGCGCTCAGTTCTCACTCCTGTCTCTGGAAAACAAGCATTAGCTGGTCTCTAAAAGCTGAAAAGAAAGCTGAATAAACAGCAAAGAAAGCTTTCTCCCTAGCAACACACTGCCTTCAGCAGCTCAAGCCTTCACACGGAGGGTCATATGATTGACATATTTGTCCCCTAAAGAGAGTACACACAATTTGTTTTTTCACTTCTCTGTATTTTTAAGCTGTGTGAAAGCGGGTTTTAGGCAGCCGCACAAGAGAGGAGACTAGCCAGTTGGAGTGCTAGCACCCCCTCCTTCTGGACTTGACCAGCTCTGAGAGTTCCCGAAGAACAGGAGGGGCGGTTGTGGCAGAGTTTGCTTCGCCTTTTAAGCTGTAACATTTATATTAGGGTACCAGTAAAACACACACAAGACATACATGTGATATATGATTATATTCAATAGAGCTATGAGTTGCTCATATACTTGTAAGCAGCTGGAAGTAATTGTGAGTTTTTAGTACCAATTCACTTTTTAGCAGCTGTTGAGAATTACTGAAAGTATATACTGACTGCATAGGTCCTTTTAAACTTTCAGTATTGTGTTTCCTCCATGGCACTAGAAATTTAAAACTTAGGTCAGTTGAATTTGTGGGCATCTTACATTTAAAAAAAAAATTATCATTTCTCTAGATAGTCCCTTTACACAGAGTTCTAAGTAAAGTCATTAGACGACTCCACCTTAGGGCTTGTGTGTGTGTAGAGACTGTCAACAAAACTGTGCCATTGCACTTTCTGTTCTTCTGAAAATAAAACAATTTATGCAGACATTTTACAACAGGGAACGTAAGTGAAACTCAGAAACAATTACTTTAATCATATTGAGCTGTCATGGCTCTTGTTGAAAATGTGAGTGCAGCAGTAAGTGTGACAGTTGGAGACGCTATTGGCAGACCACTGCTCCATGAATACTGACGTTGTGTAAGGGAACAAGCCCCCCGCCCTTGCCAGAGTTCAGTGTGTTTTGCACTTGAGGAAAGTTTACAGCCATTCAGAATGTATAAGCGTAAACTTTGAATAGAAACCTTGAGGAAGAATGTTACAGGTCAGGCAAGACTTACCTACAAGTATTTTATTTAAACATTCCATTGTTATGTTTCTAACAACTGTCTCCAATCTGTACCTACTAGAGCAACCACCTTTATTGTAGGTAGTTGTGTAGCATAAGTTGCTTAAATGATTTTTCTAATTTACTTAAAACTCAGGATGGGTTGAAGCATTTGTCCTGATATAAGTGGAGTGTGTCAACACAGTCTCAAAGTATTTTGGCACCATTCAGTCTGTTCGAAAGTCTACGGCTGGAATAAAGACCTCCATAATACAGGTCATGTTTGATTTCTGCTCTGTTCAGATTCTTAGGATGCTCATGGTACTCAAGATGTTGCTGGTAGGCTTGCCTGGTAGTGTCTTGTTCAGTGTGCTTATGGTTTAGCTCCTTCTTCCAGAATTAAACTAACCAGTGAGGAGGAATTTTGAATGCCTAGTACAAATATTGAAACGAACATGTTTAGTTCTGAAAGTTTTTTAACTGGGCTGGCACAATGCTAGAAATAGATCTGATGCTTTAGATGGCATTATTGATAGTTACTTCATTTGAATCATAACAAATGTTAACAAGTGCCTATGCTAACAAATAAACCTTAATGTATTTCAGTACAGTTCTGTCTTTTTGAAAACATTTTAGAAGGTACTGTATGAATGTTTATTTCTTTTAGTATTTTGGGGGCTTTGGTGTATACGTATGTCACAAAAGATGCATTCCTGTTCTGGAGCTTTATGAATTGCTGAAGCTGTTCTGTGTGGTGTATAGCGAGATTCTTGTTGCTGATTTTATTAACACCATTATTTGGGAAAGAGGCATGATAATTTTTAAAGAGGCTAAACAAAAAGCAAATTCTGGAATTAAGTATTGTTGAGGGTCTGGTATAACAGACTGAAGGGACCTTATTTTCTTGAAAGCCCAAACCCCTGTGATTTAAATATGAGCCCATCACATCTGTCCTAAGGCAATGTTGAGACAGACATAAAAATCCATTAAGGTCAAGCAGAATGCTACTGGTGTTATTTTCTTTTGTCCCCCAATATATTAACAGCTAGTACCCAGAGCGTATATGGTTGAAGCAAACCTATGAGTTCTAGTGATTCTGTATTTCAGTCTGGCTTATAAAATGCGCTCCATGCTGATTTTCTGTACCTTATCTGTATTTTCTTCTTGCACAAGTGGAAAGAGAGGAAGGGAGGGCATAAGGACTCTCAGAACTATTACTGGTAAGCCAAGTATCACGATTAAACAGGGATATGTCAGATAAGGTGATGGGAAGTGTAAAAAGATATGCTGCCTTTTCCCCCAGTGTATCTTTAACATTATGACCAATGAATTTGTCAAGTGAAACAGCACAGTCTTCTTTGCATATCATTTGAAGTGAGAGCTTGCTTTGAAGAAGATAAGCAGAGTGTGTTGCCCAGAAGAAATAATGATGCTAATTTGTCTTTGCCTGTTCTCATAGGCATAGCAGTGTATGTCAGTGTCGAAAAGGAAACAGAAATAACTGAGCTATAGTTTGCCACCTATTCAATGCCATAGTATCGTTGATGGCATACAGGGCTCTAAGAAATATGGCTGGTCTTAAAGCAGTGATTTCTTTCACTTTGTCTCAAAAGCAGTTGGAAAAGTTTCCTCTAATATTAGAATAGCTGCGAAATTGTGGCAGAAAAGAGCTCTTCGGCAAGTTCTGCTCAGCACAAACAAAGCGATGTTGTAGGCTTTCTGCTCCGTCACCATCAGAAGTGTATAATCAAGGATGAGAAAGTCTTAAGTAACGTGTTTACCAACAACTTTGAACTATCAATATTTACATTCTAGGCATGGAAACTTGGAAGTCTTTATGAAATTTTTTGAGGGGAAGGGATGATGGGGTGTTTTCCTTAACATTGAGTAACAGAGTAGCTTGCCAGAAGTGTAAAGTTAGCCTTTACAAAAGTGAAATCTGGTGCCTTGCAGTAGGTAATTGATTAATAGTTTAGGTATTCACATTCAGATTCTTTTTAAAAGCTCTTTTGTGTTTTAGTCAAGTTACCTGTCATCTTGCCTAGGATTTCATTGCCATAGGATACTTCAGCCTTTTAACAACTTAGATATAAAAAAAGACCTTCCAAGCATAGAACAGATTTCAAGTAAATATGCTTCAGCTTCAAGGATTCCAGTGTGGTTTAGCCTGTGATCTTTTGTAATATGTTTTACAATATATTGATGGCTGAGATCTGTTTTTTGTTTTAATACGTGTATGTCTAGGAATTTGTAGTGTATTGTTTGTGTGGTTTTTTGTTGGTAAATTATGAATGGAAGGTTTTTGTCCCTGAATGGAGACATTAATGTATAATGTTAGGAGTACTTACTGATCTACACGTGAATTGCAGTGGAACATTTTTCTTTGTCAGGCAGATAAAAGCTTTCCAGAGCCCAGAGAGTCCAGCAAATGTCACAGCACAAGCCTCCAAGCTGCAGCTGTGCGGCTGTATAGCAGCTGGGGGACTGTAGGAAGGCAGGGTGACAGACCCCTGAGGGACAGAAGCACCTCCTGGATAAGATCAGTAACAGTAAAATATTTATTCCAGTGATACTATTGTGTTTTACCAAAATTCATATTAAATTAATGATGGGAAGTTGCTGAGGTGCTTGGAAGGTAGGTGCTGCTCTTTGGTGCTCCTGTATTGCTGAGACTGCCTGGTCATTCTTTCCATGAGCCTGGTGGAACAGAGCTGCTGCAGTTGGCTTGGGAAGATCAAGACTGATTTTTTGGCCTCTGTATTTGCAGTTGCTTTATCTACCATTTTGCTTCACCATCATTTCCTCTTCCCATTTGCTGCTCCTGCTCTGATCCTGAAGGGATAGCACTGAAACAGCTCCCTTAACCAAAGCCAGACTTGGCTGCGTTTGGTGCAAGGTAAAACTGACTGCAGCCTTTCCTAGGGTTGGGCTCAGTTCAGTACAGGAGAGAATTCAGCTGAAGTGCAGGGATGTGTGCCAGGATTGCAAAAATGTCATCTAAAACGCATGACATTTGGAAGCTAGGCTGACAATGAAAGTCACTAACATCACCTAAATAAGTGTATCTTTATTATTACGAATGTAGGATAAAGTATATTTGTTGTATTCTCTGAAGCAGTTGCTTTAGAAGGAAAGTCAGCATTATAAAGGGAAAGTATATATGTACAGAAATGCTGAAAGGCTTACCTGCCAGCGTGGGTAATAATGAGAATCATAGAATCATAGAATGACC
>NW_010143651.1:0-821 GCF_000699245.1 Pterocles gutturalis | reverse complement strand
ATCAACCCCTACGCACTCTCCCCAAACACATCCTTGACTTACAAAAGTGGGAAGAATGCCTGCAATTCTTCACTGTCCCACAGCTACCAGGAGTTGAAAGAGTTGATTTAGGTGCCTGAAGAAAGGACACAAACACCCAGTTTCCAGGTCAGGAAAAATGTGCCTCTTCAAAAAACCAGCATGCCTCACAGCTTGGCTTGCATTGGCCTCAGGTGTTTTTGGCTTGGGCAGTGTGGGAGGCAGAGGGGTGTGCATCTTTGTGCCTGCAGCTTCTCTTCTGAGAGCACCAGTGTGGAGCTGCTCGGCTGTGTGCTCGGTGCCATGAGGCCCCAGCTCTGTCAAGCGTGAGCCCCATTCCCATCCAGTCCTGAGATGGATCTTCTTCTAGACGTTAGACCTGATGCCCTCAGCTGATCTTGTTCTGCAAAGTCAACAGGCAGCAGCCCAGATTGTAACTATTTGCTAGGCTCTCACGTTCAGCATCCGTAGAACTGAAGATCACGCTTGCACCTCTGGGCCCTCTATTGCAGGAGAACATTGAACTCCAGACGGACTCATTCAGGGAAAGGGATTCCTGACGACCAGCGTCAGCCCAGGAGGGCTAGTCTCTGCTGACTCCTGCAGCAGTTAACAGAGAGGCATCAGTGCCCCCTGAGGGCAGTCCAGAGCAAGAGATTAATGCTCTGAATTAGGTGTTGGAGGGCTGTGATTCTCTGCTGGCTAGAGAGGAAGCCTTGGGAGACATGCTTCAGTGTGCTCAAGCTGGGCTGTTGGCATCTGCAGCACTATTAAGATACTCACTCTCATTTCCTAGGACCTGT
>NW_010143650.1:0-23843 GCF_000699245.1 Pterocles gutturalis | reverse complement strand
CGGGCTGCGGCCGGATCACCCCCCAGCCGGGCGGTGCCTGCAGGGACCGGGGCCAGCCCCGCCGCTGCCAGTGACTCACACCTGTGCCAGACCCCAGAGCGGGCTGCGGGACCCCACTGCAGGGACCTGTGCTTCAGCACGGCAACTGATAATTATTCGCAGTTTAGTTGTTTTTTTTTTTTTTAAAGCAGTACTAAGACATATGATAAACATATTGTGGCCTTGAGCAATCTATGAATCGACACGCGTTTAAAAATGCATGCTACTGTCTGTGTAACTCTGCAAAAGCCTCATCTGTTGATCCTCTAACAACCGAGACCCAGCGCTGCTTGCCGTTTACATTAAAGAGCGCTGTCAGAAAACAGCGCCTCGGAAACGGCTACTGAACCGAGACCTCCAACACTAACCAACCCGTGGCCTACAGTTAATTTTTTTGCCAACCAGGCTTGCAATCCCAGGCGATTGTTTGTGTCGATGGCAGAAGCGCTGACAAAGCCCTCGCGATAGGTACCTGTGCGGTGTCCTTACACTGCTCGCTGCTCAGCACCCTGTGAGAAGTATGTTGCAAGTTCAAGCTGTAGGCACTCCGCCGTGCCAAGAACATTTTATCCTGTTATCATACCTAATTAAACATTAAAAGCAACTGTGTACTCAAAAATGTCCCCAGCTGTGGAGGGCAACTGATTGGCAATCTGTTTGTTTGCGTGTGCAAGGGGGGCAAGCAAAAAAAAAAAAATTCCAACAAATTATGTAAATGTGCAGAGCAAGACCTGAAAAGCAAATCTGTTAGACATGGGAGAGGTAGTCCACTGTCAATGTGAACATAAATGTACAAATACAACCAATTTTGGGAGTCAGGTGCTCTTTTCTAATATGTGTTCACATCTTTCATTACACTTTTTGCTGATCTCCTAAACAAGCTGTTACCATGTGCTGCTGCAGCTTACTGCTTGTGGAACAAGTTAACATTTCACCCCTAGTCTGCAGGTGTGTGATGGCTGGAAGCGCCTCTTGCAGTTGTGTGTCCTGGCACCCACCGTTGCTGCTCCAGCTAACAGCGCGGGCACGCGGCGTCAGCAGCAAAAGCGCCACAGCACCGAGCGGGATCAAAGGAGCAGTTCAAGTCCCTGTCCCAGTGAAGCCTTGGACTTTTGGTAAAGCTGTCAGCAAAGAGACGAACGGTGCTGTTAGCCATGTAGCATGGACACATACCCACCAAGAACAAAGAGAGCTGCCTTCCACAGGGCATACGGAAATCACCCTTAGCCTGAGCCCTCATCTGCCTCACCTGGCACTCCTGCACAGTTTGTTAGGGGCAGTGGGCATCTCGCAGGCTGCTGCCTTCAAGTGTAGCGGTGCAGAGCTCTTTTTCAATCATTCCTAGGGCCCGTACTAGAATGTTTTATCCTGTTACTGACCTTGAACTACTTACTGCCAATTTCTAGAAGGTAGTCTTCCTGAGAAACTAGGAGAAGCTCATGGACAACCTGTGAAATTGGTCTATCAGAGCAAATGTAAAGAAAAATTAATTTACCCTATTTAAAGTTTTTTTTTTTTTTAAACCTTTACAAGATCAGGTAACTGTACTATTAATCTAACAGAGTGGGCAGGACATATCGGGAGGCCCTGCCTATGTGCTCATGCAAGGAAGCACTTGGAGCAGCTGTCTTTACAGTAGGAACTGCAGAGCTGATGCCGTGTGAAGTCAGAAGCATGAGCTACAGCAAGAGCATGTCATCCTTCTGAGCCACAAATCTGCCCTTGTTCCAGCTTTTGAGGCAGCACAGTTCTGTACCGCTTCTGGTGCCAGCAGGTAGCAAGTTTCTACGCAGCCTCTTGGTATGCAAGTCATTAAAGCACGTGCTTTGTTGAGTATGAACTCGTGGGAAAAAACGTACTGGGGACTGAGAGAATCTGGGGAATCTAAGGAAACAGCCCTTTTTAGGAAGCAATATGGATCAAATGATAAAAATCACTCCCTTTTACTGTTGAAAGCTTATGCTCAATAAGTAAATCCTCAAAGCAAGGCCCAGATGAGCTGCTGCAGCCCTGGTCCAGAGTATCCCTGCACAGCATTCCCGTCTCAGCCCTGCTGCAGGGGCAATATTACAGACCTGCTCCTCACCAGTAAATCATACTTCTGTCATACACATAGTGAACATAACATTTATCCACACTACAGCCACAGATGTAGCCCACATGGGTGAAATAAATATGTTTGCAGTGGTACATAGCACACTCAAGCGCTGCTGCAGAGAGGACCATATGTGCTGGGCTGTACAAACAAAACGTGTAGAGTTGAAGCTGCTGTTGCTGTAATAAGTATCCCCATCATTCTCCTTACTGTTATATACAAGAAAACCCAAAGTACTGGGCAATTACAGCTTTGACAATCCTGACATATTTTTCTCCCCCTTTATTTTAAATATATTGGCTTAATTTTAATAACCGGCAGTAAAATGTATATATTGCAAAAACACTTGCGCAAGTAAGAACAGAAGAGCTGTCACAGAGTATTATAAAAGCTGAACTTAATTTCTTAATTTGGTGTGGTAATCCTTACACCTGATTTTAAGTTATACCAGTAAATCAGATATTAAGGAAAGCCAGCTGCTTCTGTTAAATAAACTCCTTTGTCTAAGACTTGAAGGGAGCAAAAAAGCCAGGTGGAGTTATTGATCTGTGAATATCAGCTGGCTGGGCCTCACAAGCAGTGCACTCCTGTTTCTTCTAATTGTGAGTGCCTTCAAGGAAACGATGCCCAAGCCAACAGGCAGGGAGATGTGATGGTCTACTGGGAGATTTTGTCTCCCTGAGTTGCAAACAGTTTATTACCAACAAAGCAGAGAATCTGTAAATGTAACAATTCACTGGTGAAACTTAGCCCTGTTTAAACCAATGGCAAAAATCCCACTGACTTGTGTTGCTGTGTGTGTTACATCAGAGGTGGTGAGGGAGTTCTTTGTCTCACTTCATCAATTTTAACAATTTGAAGCTGTTCCACAGATTTGCTTATTGAATTGGATGCTACCTGATTTTTTGCAATTTCCCTCCTTGTCTCCAACATTAAGTAAAAAATTAAGTTACACCTCGAAGTTCACAAGGTAAATAAGACTTACTATTGCTTGGGGATTTATTGTTCTGATTTCCAGTTTTAAAATTCACTGGTTTCTTGGTGAGGAATGTAATGATTGTTCTTTTTCTCCGGTCTGTTTTAAGCCTTATTAAAAAAACAAAACAAAACACAAAAAAACCTTGTGAAATTCATATAAAAATTGTGCTGAGGAATGTTTTTATTTTGGAAGGGGGGACTGAAGTTTTTATTTTACTTTTTTTTTCATATTACTTTGGAATATGAAGCTTGGATATTAATCTGTATTTGGACTTGGGTGATTTGCAAATCACCTTGCTCTGACTTGTTTTAAAAATACTAATTTGCAGTTGATCACAGCTTTTAAAAATTGAAATTATTGAATGTGTTTTAGGGCACCATCTTCTGGTGGACAGAACACATCATATTTGAATGGCTCCCCTTGCTAGGCACAACTATTTAAAATATTTTTGCCTAACACTGCTCTGCAGGCTTACAGGTCATTTCTCATTCTAAATCTGCAATAAAACACTATTTAACATTTTTTACATTCTTCTTATTCATTGCCAATGCAGCTATTCACTGTGCTGCACAAATATAACTTGGGACAGACCCTGTAAAATTCCAGTCACAAAGGCACTTTGTGAGCGTGCTAGGTTAGACAGACAACGTAAGCCCAAGCACTTACAATTAACACACTATTTATGGATCTTGTTTCTTCTACAGTTTAATCTTTCACTTCTCTTACATAGTCTAGATAATAACACTTTGGGCCAAAGCAGTTTACTGACTCATACTTTGGAGACTGCACATGGCCTTAGCCATACGTCCTTGCAATCACAGGACACAGTCACTGTACATTCAAACACAATCAGTTAGCTTAGTAGCAGCCACTACATTTGCATAAATACATAATTTAGTTCTCCAGCTCAGTTAGCAGGGCACCCACTGAGTACTTTTAAGGAGGTCTTAGGCTATATAGCTGCTTATTGCAGAGACCTGGAAATAAAAAACCAAACTTGGGACTCTACAGAGCTAAAATTTATCTTCACGTGAGAAAAAGTCCCGATTACAATTTTGCAAATCATCGTCCAGCAAAGAAATCAGATAGCATTAGTGCATTTAATAAAAAATAGAAACACTGCGTGAGGGCCAGACTGCTATACACATGCTGCTCTATTCTCTGCTGGTGAAAAGTATCAGACTAACTGTATGGGCCTCTTTACACCCGTTCAAGAAACAAGGCAGGCTGTGAGCACTGACCTCCTGACCTGACAATGCAACGCACTTCAGCTATGATGAGAAGGATCATTTCAGAAGAAAGAGGACATTGGTTTGTTGAGAACACCAATTACATTTACATTTCATGGTATTTTCCATATAAAATGGTATTATAGAGATAACACTTGTTAACTGAAAATGATGAACAAATTTGCAAGAAGTATAGAGCTGTTCCGTAAGCAATGGCATTAATGAAGGCCAGTCTCCTATAGGTCTGTATTCTGCATCCTTTGCTTTCTCCAGCTTGTAACCTCCTCTCCAAATCCCTAATAACGCTGCAGTCCAGTCACCCCCTTTGTCCCATAGAGCTCTCCCACTGCTACAGGACTCACCCCAGTCCAGTAGCTGGTAGGGAAATAAAAAATACACATATCAATTGTTACTATGAAAAGCAACCAGAAAAGCTTATGTGTTACAGAAATTTGCATCAGTATAAACAAACAACTAGAGAATGTTGTGTGACTGAAGAGCCAATTTGTATCACTGCAAATAGCAATTTGTAGACTGATTTAATGAGCCTGGCTCAAAAATAGTTAGTGGAGACAGAGCCTACACCAGGGGTGCCAAGCTAAGTCACTGGGAAGAATTTCTCCTCCATTTTAACATTTAAATCTTGGGTCTTCCAACTACACTTCCTTCTATATCAATATCACTGCTATTAGGAGTTGATCAAATTGTCAGTTGCAAAGTGGCTTGCTTTTATTAAAAAAAAAATACTTGAAAGCTTAATAAATGCTTTGATTAATAATTTGCACTCAAGGGCAAGAGAAAGTTTAAGTGGAAAATTCTACATTAATACAATGTTGGTGACTAGTAGCCAGTTAAGGATATTCAGACTCCATCAGTTCTGAAAAGCAGTTTGCCACGGAGTACAGCAGCAGTCTGCATTTTTAGTGGTTCATTCAGTATTGCCAAACTTAACAAGAACCCAATAGAACAGTTGACACTGTAAGAACAGCCTGTCATATGTTCTGTAGAAGCAGCCTGTGTAAAGAAAATGTATTCAAAATCATGCACTTTATCTTACAGGAAGGATCTAGGAACATTTTTTTGGCCATCTAACTACTTACTACCCAGACAAAAGCAGCACAATTAAATCTCCTAAATACATTAAGATATAACGGTTTACGTAGTTAAATTCTAGACTACCTTTTGTGCTGCAAATGATGATGCATTGTTAAAATTACTTAATGCTTCTTTAAAACTGCCCCCTCCCCCATACAATGCCTGGTCAATTCTGAACATTTTTGCAATCTGGCTTCATTGACAGAGTTGTCTACTGCCCTGAGAAACTATTGAGTATCTTCTTGGACAGCACCATCCCCAATACTTTAAGAAATCATTTGAGTACTGTCATCTTATGCTGTTAATATAAGGAGTAGAGGCCAATGAGACTAAAGAGCCCCCCTGCCCTTTTCACCCCCAAATCCATTGGTGTTGCATGTTATTTCGATTCAGCTCATATACCCCTCAACTTCCAAGTCACATACGCTCTCAACGTCAGTAAAACCAATGCAACAAAGTTACCAGAATTACAGGCTCTACTGTTAAAATAATAATATTTTTAAAAAGTTAGAAAGCGGTATCTCTGTGTACTAACCAGTACAAGCAGGGAAACTTCTCAGTGAGTGAGACAGAATTGCCTCTCTTCGACACATTACATATGCCATCAGCTTAGATACAGCTTTGTCATGTCACAATGAGAAGCACATCTTATTTCACAGATAACAAGCTGTTTGACAACTAATTTAATAAACCAATGATTTTATTTTTAGTAAAGCCTAAAAAATGTCAGCTTTAATTTTTAGAAGATGTAATCACAACATATTAAACTCTAGTGCTTCAACTGTTCATGGCAAGAACTATAAAAGCTTCCCATTGTAGCACTGCAAATCCTTTCTGTAACACCTCTTATTTACGCCTTTACCTCTCAGTCTTCACTCATGCTGGCCAAGAAGCAACTAACTTGAAAGGATTTCATTTCACAGTGGAGTATTATGCCTCCAAACAAGCCATTGCATATTACTACCTAAAAGAAGAGATAAAATGTTAATTACATTGTAGAATCATAGCTTTGCACTGTGTTGGCAATTTACCACTGATGAGGAACTGGCTTTTGTATTAGACAGAACCAGATGCAGGAACCAAAACCTAAAAAGGTGCTTGTTGTTTTTTTTTTTGTTTGTTTGTTTATTTTTTAAAATTCTCCTTCTATACAGTTAACATCTTGTTTAAAATTAATTCAGTTTGCAGACTGGAACAGAGTAAATCTTGTCTGCTCAATTCCTCTGTTCCATAAGAGTAACTCTGCCTACTAATTTCTGAACACAAGCAATTTTGGTTCACTACTACAAAGTTGGAAAGCAATTTCAGTACAGGGACATAAATGGCTGATTAATGCATTCTAAGAATCAACACTGATAGTCTTCAGAGCTACCAAAACAGTGAAATGAATGCAGCAGGTTTTAAGACACTGATACTAAACACTGCACTTTCGCCCTATGCACAAAGTGTAATGTATGAAAGCCCAGTACTTGCTTCTTTTTGAAGACATGAGGTGGTGAAAAGCATGCATGTGGTGGTGCAAAAGCTCCAACTGAAGAGGCAAATAACTGATTGTCCAAGAAAAAGAACATTCACAAAAGTTTTATTAAAAAAATTCCCCTTTCACCTCAAACAAGTGAAGCTTAAGTTCTGTACTACTAGGTTATGTTTAGAAAAATGAAAATAATACAGCAATTTTTGAAGGCTATACATTGTAAAATCCCGTAAGTCAGCATGAACTTGGACTGTGCAAGCAAATGTAGCAAGTATTTCAGATGTCATTTATTTGGTCCATCAGATGTACAGTATAGTAGTAGTATCTGAGTTTACAAAACATCAAATATAAATAACCTGAAACTGTAACAATACACAAAAATTTGCTTCTTACATTGACATACCAGGCAGTACGAGCTGAAAAACTTGAGTAAATTAACAGTTTTACAGTAATGTACATAGTGCCAGTTGAAGTTTAAGAACGCTGTTAAAACATGGCACTGATTTGTTTTATTGAATATTCTTCTTTACTTGTTTAGGGTGTGAAAAATGTTCAGGACTAGGCTAAAAATATTTTTCTTCAAGCAAAAAATAAAAATGTATTACTTAAAACTTGGACATCAGATGATGACCTTTTACTAAACAAGAATAATTTTTTTTTTGTGCTACGGAATTATACCTAAAAGGTGTTTACACAAAAATAACATGCTTTTTTCATGACTGTTTAAACGAAAGCTTATCTGTAAGTATTTATAAACTATGTTTCTACTACCTTTAACATATGGCATTAATATGGAAAAACTTCTGAAAGAGTCTATTGAGATAAGAGCTTTATCATTAAGAGAAACAGACACAAATTATTTAATCCAGTGGTTTGGCATTCACTTGGAACAAAGGCCTTAAAATTAGTCTAGTTCTGGACATTTTTCACATCCCAACATAATATGCTGTTACTGTAGTACATTATCTGAAACATTTTGTCAAAGGGTATTGCATGTTCAGTCTAATGCTATAATTTCATCTTGCTCTTCCGTCTTCTCGGTACGCGCTCTCTTTGTACTGACACACTCTTTATCTTCTAGTTTTCTCTTGCGGCTTTTGTTTTCCATATCATCATCAACGTTGCTTGAAGTACTTTCATCTTCAGAATCAACAATGAATAGATCATCTTGATCTGGAGCTGCAAAATAATACGTTTTTAATTCAAATGGATACCATAGTCTACTCTCAAACCAAATTTCATACATAAAAATAAGAATGTCTCTAATACAACAAATACATCTTGGAACATTCTTTATCCATATTTTTTCTCATTCAATTGCAAGAGTATTTTGAATTTATCTGAAATCAACATAAAATAGGCTTTTCACATGGTTATTCCCTCTTCACTAGAGGTGTGGAAAATATTGCAATAACCTAAAAATAAGGGAAATGCATTAGTTAGCACGAGTTTTTTTTGCATGTACAAAATAGAAGAATTGCATGCTATTTCCAGCAGTCCTTGAGAGAAGAACTTCTACACACTGTGTTGTAGTCCAGCCTCTCCTTTCACTAGTGCATTCAACAGCACTCCCACTAGAAGCCATGCTCCATGAGAGAGAGAGAACACGCAAAGAGAGGGAGGAGTGGAAGAGGGAGCAGACTTGAAGAGCTAAAGGACAACAATGGATAATATAAAGAAGGGAAAATACAACCAAACGTGAACTTTTAAGACATCTAGTGGATTTTGTTTGTTTTGAAGTACAAATTCACCATAAAAACTAATTTTATGCTAGTTTTTAAAATATAATTAGAAACCAATTTCAGCAATACTCTTAACATTTCATTTCCCCTGAAACAAGAGGCAAGTGGAAGTGACTACATACTTGGGCACATTATCTTAAATAGGACCATCTGACAAGCAAAGCAACATCATCCAAAAGCATAAGACAGAACTACAGATATCTAACTTACATCTGTCGTAAGTATTCAGACCCATACGCTATATCCTTATAGAACAGTATGACATTTCCAGTACGTTAGCCCTCAGTGCTTAAGCATCCTGTATTATTTAACTTAAAGACATCTTCTTCAATTAACATAATGAAACAAGATCAAAAACATCCACAAAGTAATTTTTAATCTGTAGGGAGAAAGTGACAAATTTGGCTCATTCTTTTTGTCAAGCAATTAGCATGACCATGAGACAGAATGGGTCTAACTTTATTTAAATCATTGTGCAAATGATACACTTAGGCTGAGACCCCACCAAGCCCCTGTGAGTTAAATAATATATTTTCAACCTGTATGTACTGTAAACCTTTGTAACAATCTGAAATGTGATTTTGTAACAATTGTAAATGTGCATTTTTCTGTTTAATATTATATTTATACACAGAGTCAACTTAAATGCCTTTTATTTCATGGCAAAGTTAAATCATAGAACTGAAGACAACTATTTTAATTGGACTGCACTACTGAAAGACTATTTTGTTTTATTTAATATTGATTACTGTTATTTACCTGTTGATGTTGAGGGTTGTGCTCCATCATCACTACCATTGGTAATGTTCTTGGATGTTGGTTCTGATGGTTTAGGGCCAACTTTTTCAGGGGTATCACCAACAACTTCAAATTCTACATCTTTTTCTAGGTCTTCACTGCAGAACAATACATATGCTTTTAAATAATCAGGTGAAATAAAAACTGTCTTTTTCACTGAGAAAATAGGTCATTCTATTATTAGAGCACCATTCTATTATTAGAGACAAAATGAGAAAAACACTAAAAGAGGAAAATCTGTTCAGCCCTCCTTTATAATTTATGCTTTGTTTATTCATAAACACTGTTCCACCCAGTGCCATGACTTAAAATGATTAGGAATAAGAAAATCATTACCTGAGCTTACCTTTCTTCCTCAATGTCACATTCCTATTCTCACTGAAAGTGCAGTGTGTTAATTTACACTGTATATAATATATTACTTATCCAGGGTTAAATACACACCCAACACCCCAATTATTTCAAAGGGACTTCTATTTGCATTGTCGTATCTGAACACAGAGGATCTACTACCCCAGCAGGCTGGGTTTTTTTGCCTTTTTTTCATTTGTTTTGCTTTTTAAACAGTGGTTTCTCACTTGTCTGCCCCAAAAGTAAATTTGGTTTTGCATTCTAGTTTTACGTTGTGTAATGACAAATTATTCAAATAAATTTTTTCAAATTACTGTTGTAAATAATAAAAAAAAAAAATCAACACCACAAGAAACAAAACAAACCCAAAAAAACTAAACTCTATAAATTAATAAAAAAATAATAATTCCTCTTTTACCTCTGTATTTTATTTCTGCAGCTTAATCTTTGAGCTTTATTCATTAATTTAAAATTTTGAGTTGGAATTTCCCTATGGAACTGCTCTACATATATACACAAAATTGATTATGTAAAAATCCTTACCTGTGAAGCACATTGATTAACAGTGTATAGTCCTGGAGGAAATCATCTGCTTGTAGTCGAGTGCCGTTTCGAATTCCAAAGTCTGATAACTTCCTGTGGTTATTTGCTACAAAAACAGTGAAAAACTGCATTCTATACAGCTATTTATATAAAGATCCTTTGCACCTGAATAAATATGATGAAATGAGTACTACAGAAGTTTTATGTAGAAACATAAGATTTAACATTTATGGTCTATATTTAAAGTAAAAGCTGAATTTAAAGCCTATCAGGAATTAATACTTATGTTTGACTTATTTACCCCTCCATGCATCAGGTGCAAGCACTTAACTATTATTACATTTAGGAACATTTTGAAGATAATATTAGTATTACAGTAACGCCTATAAGCATCCTAAAAAGACCACCATCTAACAACAAGAAAATGAACAGAACTTTCAAACAAAGGAGAATAACTGGTGTGCTTTTATAGCTGAATACCTATTCTTGAAAAGAATCCTGACACTCCAGGTGAAAAGTACTTCATATAGGAAATCTGAACTGGACATGCAGGCTTGAGACAATACATTAGCTACTCCCAAGCCACTTAAATACTTGCAAATCCAGTTCCCTTCAAATACTAGCCTTCAGGATGAACACTAGAACATTTGCTGTCCTTCCATTCTGTATATCCTGGTTTCTTCCCTAGTTTTTATCTACTCTTATCTAAAAAGCTTCAGCATGCATACCTTCTGTTTCTCCTTCTTCTGAAGAGATAAGAATAGTTCCTTTTCCATCATCTATTTGTACATCTGGTGCTACCATAGCAAATTTTTCTTTTACTATCTGAAAAGATGAATATGATTTTTTAATCAATATCTGAATTAAAAACACTTATAAAAGAACAAACCTTGAATTACGTTGGTTCTCCTATCCTGGCTCATTTTCAGGCATCTGCTGAAAGCCTATACTTTTTTTTTTTTACTTCCATGAACGAAATAATTATAAACCTACAGGTTCAGACACACTGAAAAATTTTTTACAATACATGTATAAATACATTTGTTTTACAAATCAGGTGTGACTACGCAATTGTTATATGGCCACTGAACTATTCAACTGAAACTCAAATTTAATTTTTTGCTGTTAGACATGAATAGGCTTTAAAACTACGAAAAAGTTACAAAATACAAACATTCTTTCCTAAGATATACAGGCACACGTGAGCAAGAAGCATACTGGCTAAGCTAGCTCTTCTTGTAGCTGAGAGAAATTAAAAATGTAGAGCAAATATAAACAGCTGATGTTCAGTCAAAATATATTGAACAAAAACCTAATTTTAATAATTTACAGTATTAGAATCAAAATGGAAGCTGTAGCCAATATTAAAGATTTACCTTATCCTGGAGTGTTAACACAGTAACTTTGTGTACATTAAGTTTCACAGTCACTTCTGGCTTACTTGCACATACATAACAGTTAGGATTTGGTGGATCCAAAGCACAAGGAACCAATAGCTTCTTTTTGGGATTTGGCTGCTTGTTCAGAAAAATCTTGAAGACAGACAAGAATAAAACAAGTTATTCTGTAAGTAAACACACTTATAAATTGATCCTACAGATCTATTCTCTCGGTCTCACAGGCTGTCCTGTTCCCTAATCCTCTTTGATGTGCCTGCTGATTTAGGAGAAAGTACGTATTATAGCCGGTCCACAATGACACGTGTGCTGACCAGCTATCGCCAAATAGATCTGCAACATGAAACAATCACGTTTCAAGTGATGCCAGTCTGGGTCTCTCTCCTATCCAGCTGCCAATTTTCATTAAATCAGAGGAATTTAATGATCCTTGAGGCTTTCACTTCTCTATTAATTGTGGATGAAAGTTCCCAGCACATGCAGAATCTATTAAAGCAGTAAGAGACAGTAAAACTACACAATAGTCAAAGCAATAGTCAAAATTACTTTTAAAGAAATAATAAATAACAAGAAAGTAAAAGTGTCTTATTCCCACTTACCGTTCTACACTGATCTATTTTTCCTGATAAAATCTTCAAACCCTCCAGCACTATCAGACCAGCTATTACTGCATTAGTAGTAGCTATAGCTGGGATAATATTTCCTGCCATTGCTGCAAAATAAGCAAGAATATGTTGTTCTCAACAGTAAATATAAATGAGAAATTTAATTATTATTTAAATAAAACAATGTTAGATTTTATCCTTACACTTGATATCAAATCTGCTCTTCATATTCATACTGAAAACATGCATCCTGAGGTTCGCAGCAGAAGTGACAAAATCCATTGCAGAAGGGTCATCCTGACAAAAAGTATTTAAAAATCAGATTACTTTTCGGAAAAAGTTTGCAACACATGATTCCTAAAACTTTAAAAACAGAAAGTTTTTATGGTCTGTACAATATTTCATTTCAAAGTCGATATACTTCTTCTTTCAGATAGTATGTTTAGACAGAGTAGTAATACTTTAAATGCACATGTTCAGAAATTGTACTTAGTATTTCAGTAGTGAATTAGTGTATTAATACTAATAAAATTCTTTGTATGTTCAAAATAATGTCCAAATCCTAAATCTTACAATGTTTTGTGCTCAGTTTCAAAAACTGGTGTTTCAGAAGGAACTATTTTTACTAACTGTTGTAATACTATTTTACTATTTTGTCACTCCTGTATTTACAAACAACTTTTTTTTCTTATGACAAATGAAAACTGACTGCAGGAAGATTACACTGTCTCTGGTGCTGAGAAAATTATTTTCTTGTTTTTCTTCAGCAAAACTTGTAACATATCACATACCTATTGTCAGAACTAATTACTATGTACAACTCAGAACTCCATCTACAAACCACCGTATAAGAGCGTATTTTAGAGAAAGCTAAAAATGAAGTTGCATTATTAAAACATTTTTAAAAATAAAATATGACAAATACTTCTGAATTTATGCTTTTTAAAGTTGGTGAATTAAGTTATTTTATATTACAATAGTTAAACCTTACACTTTGAGTTACAAATAGAGTGTTTAAAGTATGTATTTGTTTACATATGGAAAGTTCTTTCAGTGAGATGCCAGATGTTTTTGTTCTAAGTTGTACTATTTTGCAATGAAACTGAATGAGCCCAATTAATAATTATACTACATATGTAGAGTATAACTGGTTCTTATGTATCTGGCAAACTAACCTTATCCCATATAAGCTCTGCTCCATCACCCTTCTCAGCCAGGTGAAGTCTCAGGGTTTCAACACTCTTTGAAAATAAGCGTGCATAGCTCTTTACATCAAGAACCTGCTGATCCTTCAACACTGCAGAGGATTCATTTTGTTGGTCAGATGTGTTTTTGTCTTTGGGAAAAGAAAAAAAAAAAGATCAGAAATACTTATCAATCCCACAAAAGTTCTCTCAAAGAGCTAAGAATTTTCCAATTTCAGCAAAATTAATTTTTTTCTAAATTGAAGGACAATATCCTTAAACTACAGTAGTCCCACCCTTTTGCAACAAATCTGCATTTAAAACTGCAACTGTAGCTATACTTGTATCAATGGCCTAGACATGCACAAATTAAAGCAAATGTAAATTTTCATCAAAACTCAGCTTTCAGAGATAAATGCATTAGTGCTTATGGTAAGGTCTCATAGAATAAGCTGACATGTAAAGTTGTGAAATGTGAATTTTCTACAGCCAATACTGAGTATCTAAAATAACACTGCGAAACAGTTTTAGAAAAACACATTTTCTATATAGAGAAAAATTTTAAATCTTCAAGAATCATAAAGTATTAATGTGTTCATTATCAGTACTCAACTGTGACAGTGAAAAAATATATGTATCACAGATATGCATTAACAAACAGCAGGTACGACTTACAAATGTACAGTGGGAGGAAGGAAAATTACCTTGATTTTGTACCTCAGCCCAGTCCAGTGGCACTGGAGGCTTTCTTTTCCTCCACAGCTTATCCATTGTCAGCAAATATCTAATGTCATCTTTGAAAAGCTAGGAAACATTAAAAAAAAACCCAAACCACATTAAAATGAAAGGAGAAAAAAAGACATACTTTATTTTTACATCTGCTGTGAAATTGAAAAATCAGTACCAGATTTATGAGGTTTTGCTTTTCCTCTTGAAAATATTTTCAACCACATAAATAAAAATCAAACTCCACAGGGGGAAAAAAAAAATCCAAAAAACTTCTTATTCCCCATTCTCTAACACTTATTGCATAAAGCAGACACAGCTCTGTTTAATTTGGGGTAAAGTAAGAAATCAAGAAGCAACAGTCCAAACAATGGGTTCATGTGACTACTGAAACCATCACTACAGCTCTTTGTATATTTTCCCTGAGACATTCTTACTTTCATGCCAATGAATTTCCAAAGTGAAGTTATTATTACCTACCAACATTACATTCCATACCCATTCCCTCTATTTATCCACTTTAGCAACACTTTAGAAGCGAAACTCCTAAACCTGTTTGTATTTTCTTATGCCAGTGCCTGATTATACACAAAAGATAGTCAACTGATAGCTTGTAGGTCCTCAGATTGGTTCTGATTATGCCCAGTGAGACTCCTAGAGAATTCAAGTCTACTTTTTCATATTAAAAGTAATTTGAATTAAGTTTTTTTCTGTACAATATGGACAAGCTGTTTAAGCCCTCTGTACAGACACACAGATGGAATGCCATAAAACAAGCAAGTGTTGCGAAAGACCAACACTACAGCAAAATTGGTGGAAGTCATAACTGCATAGCTGATAGCTAGCATTAAGTGTCCAAACTGTATTTTTGACTTAACTTTAAAGCACCTCATACACTTCAAATAAAGACATTTATTGGTGGTAAAGAAGATACCTTAGTAAAAAGTTTAACTGGATCGTATCCAGTTGATTTAGCCCACTCCTTAGTTGAAACACGTTTAATCTCACCATCTTCATTGGATGCTCGTGCTCTAGCTTCTGCTTCTGCTGGCTCCCCTATTAATAAAGTGTTAACCAATATTTTAATTCAAAAAAAGGAAAATCACATCCAAATATTTCCCCTAGAGTCAATAACCAAAATTATGCAGGGACCATAAAATGGCTTTACTGCGCCCAACAAAAGCTGAATTAGACACAGTGCAACTATTCCTGTTTGCTTCTGCAACTGCAAATTTAATTTAATCACTAATTTAACTTGATGTCACCAAATTCCTTTATTGGCAGAAACAGTGAAAAATCGTTTCCTATTAATTTTCTCCACATAATGTTGTGTTTTCATAAATCTAACCATCTTCTTTTAGTAGCTTCTTTTCCTGGCTGAAGAGTCTTAGTTTGGTTAGAACTTCAACACAAAAGAATCAGCTTTGTACTTCCAGTTATTCCTATACAAAAAAATTCCATGCATACAGATGCTACTCATTTTGTGTTACTTTCCCAGTCACATCCAGCAATTGCCATTGTGATTCCTAAGCAGCAGCAGGTTGATGTTTTCATAAAACTGTCTATTAACATCTGGACTGAATGAGAAAAATCAACTCAGACACCACCACTTTATATGTAAATCTGTCAGTTTCCCACCTTTCACCAATGCATCATTTCATCTTTATCTGCACCAGATCTACCTCATGTCTCATTGCCCAGTCATTATGTATTGTGAAGCGTTCTACTGCTTTTTGCAGTTAGTCCTCATCTTTATTATTCTAAGTGACTTTGCTTAACCATGTATGCTGAACAGCACCGATCCCACCCCCAATCTGAGATGCTCATCTAATCACCATTTATCTCTCACATTTAAGTAGTTTATCCACACCAGGATCTTCATCCTTTTCCTCCCATGGCTACTTAGCTCCTTCAGGTTCCTCACGAAAAGTTCGAGTGCCCCCTGCAGATTCAAACCAGTGTGAACTGGATATCCTCCTCCACGGGACCTGCAGAGCCCTGCAAGGCACCACTTCCCTTTACAAAGGTCGCATCGACTCTTTGCTGATCCTCGATGTACATCTACTGATTCTTTCAGCAGCATTACCGCTATGGACAGTTTGCTCACTACAGACATGAGGCTACAGCTCAGGCCCTCCTATAATTGCCCTGGTACCTTTGTTTAAATAAGTGGCATTGTGTCTGCTACCTTCCAAGTATTCCAGCAGCCGTTGTTTTAAGTGAGTTTACAGGCCACTCTCACAGACTCAGCTATTTCATTCTGCCCTTCCTGCAGGAACAACCTGTTGGGTGATCACTACCTGAAGTTCAGAGAATCTGAAGAGTCAGAGGATCCTCTAAACGCCTTCTCCCAAGTCCATTCATCTATCAAAGGATCCAAAAGAAGCAACAAACAATGATGCTTATTCACCTTCACAGTAACTACAGTTACCGTCCTTAGAGAAAAATACTGAATACCTACAAAAAATATCACTCAAAATAGACATACTTCCTATGTAGATCAACACTGAAGTGTTTCAGGCTAGAAGAGTTCAAACACAATCCCTGTATTTCCTTGCAATCCCTCAGCTAGGAGTGAAAAATGCAGAGTGACTACAAATATCACCCAGTCCTCAGTTCAAAAGAAAGCCTCCCAGCTGCAGGGAAGGAAGTGCTCCGTGCAATCCAAATGTTTAGGGGAAAAAAGGCCACCCTCTGCAGATCAGTTGTATTTGATTTGCACCTCAAGCTCACTTTTCAGTTCAAGTTTCTGCGCACATGGGGAAGACCGTTTGCTGCAGAGGGAACAGGAGTCTCCGAACAGATACAAGCTTATTCATCTAAATCATGTGTCTCACACCTGGATGTGGTAACTGGAACTTTATGATTAGCAAGTGTATTGGTTGCATTCCTCGCTGCTGTTCTACCCCCACTACCTGAAAACAACTGGTGAATGCCAGTGACCCATCTTACACTGTATTAAAAAGTTTTCACAACAGCTGACGTAATTATTTTAATAATGTTTTAGGCTGCCCACAAGGGCCACAGTTCTGACAGGTCAAACTATTAAACTGTTGTAATTTTGAAGAGTATTTTTTGCACATTCTCCATGCAAAAACTTCTGGCATGCACTATGTATCAGGTTAACTACAAAACACTGGAATTGTTTCAAGTATTTAATAAGCGGCAGTATGAGGGAACTAAACTATGCACAGTGTACATGAAGGTCCGGAAAGGCAACTACTGCTAACACACTCTAAATGGAATCCTCTTAAAAGAGAATGGAGCTGAACTCTCTAACCTTAAGAAATGTACAGAATCAAGTCATAATCTCTAAAATAGAACATTTCAGTAACAGAGTAAGCTACCAGCTTATATCACACTCACAGGCAGCTTCAGGATCAGCTCTGTCAGGAGAGACTTCTTGATCAGCATCTTCTTCTCCAAACAACTGGCTATATAATAATTAAGAACAACAGCACAGCACTAGTATTTCATCATATATGGTTATATATATGGTATATATATGGTTAAAGACTGAAATATTTGCTTATGGATATATATCTACTTTAGAATTCTTGCTATCAGAGTGACACTTCATGCACTGCTTTTTAAATTGTTGGGATTCATCACACATGGATTTAACACTGACAACACAAAATGTCCAATGCAAAAAAGAATTTAGCAAAAGAGTCCTGTATAACTCACCCAACAGTTCACCTAGCCTTATATTTATATTGCAGTACTGAATGCATTGCTTATAACCTTCACAGACCCAGAAAACTTTACATCTGTTAATGCATGCATTAAACTGAAAAATGTGTTAACTTCACACAAAGCTGAAGAATAAAGTAACCTCAACTACACTGCTGTGCCAAACCGCTCTGACAGATTTTCTGTGATATTAGAGCAAGGCCTAAGTACTAACGAACCTTCTGTCTTTATATTAAAAGAAAAAAAAAAAACCTACCTCAAAAAACCCACCCCAAAACCTGGATCAAAGGAGGTTTTCACTATGATCCACATTCATTAAAAAAAACCCCCAACCAAACCAATCCAAAAAACCAAGCACGTGTCCACTTTATTATCTCTCTGTAGGTTTAGAAACCAAACAGTGAACCACAGTATCTCTTTTATTTTTAAAAAAATCACTTACTTGAACAAATACTTAGCCCACACAATGCAATGGATAGGTTCCGATGGCGTATTTCGGATTGTGCAGCCTGGAAAAGTCTTCTGAGTTGGTTTAGGATGACATTCATAACATTCTGTCACTCCCTAGTGAAAAGTGAAATATTTACTTGTCACACTGTGAAGGCTACTGACAGTACATGCTATTACCAGATGAACTGTAACTGTATCTCAAAACACCCAACTCCCTGTTGTCCAAAATAGCCGATGATTTAAACTTAAAGCTACAACAGTAATACACAACCTAACCTTTTTAATAACTGTTACTTGTCCAAGGTAGCCTGCAGTTCCACTCTCTATAAGAGGAACATCAGCAGCCAGACACATCCTGTTCACATGGTTACGGGCAGCTGCAAATCAAGAATTTTTAAAGAAAAATTTGAATAATTAGGAAGAAAAAACTTTTACTTCTCCAAATTCAAACTAGCCTCCTATGCAAACATTTATCCTTAATTCCTTATTTCATTACAGAGCACTACACCTTTTTCATAAAGTCAATTTTCCAATTACCACAAAATATATCGACACTACTAAATATAGCAAACTTAACTGAATGAAGTTACATATGTGCACACAATGCTCATCAGTTCCCATAAAGCAGCAACACAGCAATTAATGTTTACTTTCAAACCTAGCTACCCTGTCAAGTTTCTAGTGAAGCACACAAGCATTAGTCAAACCACAGATGGGTTAAGAGGATACTTGTTATTTAACTGACATTGCAGAAGTATGAAGAGTAGAACGCATTAAAGTTCTGTTTCTATGAACAAGCAACAGGACTTTCATCTTGAATATAAAATCATAGTGAAAACGTCACCTCTATTATCCAGAGCATTCATAACCAACGTAAACTGGCGGAAGAACTCTACGTTATAGTCAGGGCTACAGAAAAGAAAAACAATACTCAAAATGGCATATCAAAGTTGTTGGTTATTATGCCACAACAGAAACTATACACATGCAAAGGGTGGATGTGTGATAAGTTACATGTATGATAAATTTACTGCTACCCTTTAACTGCCCCATTTGTCTTCTGCCCATTTTAAAGCCAGGTGAAAGCATGAATTTTTATTCTGTTGGAAGGAACCTATAGCAATTAGTACTGATTTGACCAATGAAACAGGCAGACAACGAAAAAGTCATTATACTGCTCTGACCTAATGAGTAAATTGTCTGATGTGTGGTAACTGACCATCAGCTGAGGCTAAAATGCGCACACTGTAATTACCATAGCTCACCAGACTGCTGGTAATTCATTATACTGCGATAGCTCAATTGGTTTTGATTGTGCCTCCGTGCCCTCAGGAGCCAAGACATGGGATTTTAAAATCTTGACACTTGAGTATCTTTACATTGCATTTCTCTGATTTAAAGAATAAGATGTCAAAGAAGAGTAAAGAGGAAACAGGATTAACAGTTTTACAGTTTCAGGAGAAGGATGCAATGAATCAGTGTTTCAGTGGCTAGTAGCAACATGATTTTTAAGAAACTGGACAAGTATAAATTAAAACATGGGAAAGAGCTAATGAAAATCTACATAATCTTGCACTCATTGGTTATGGATCATAAAGACTAAATTTTAACCATTCTGGACATATATAAATAATACTCCACTACCTACACACATATAAAGGACAGTTTTTTATCATGGACTCAACGTTCACATTTATTTTAATGTAATTATTGCTCAAGACATCAGGGCATCCTCACAATGTAGAAATTTATATAGTAAATGTTGCTAATAAAATTAAAAATAGACACAAGAAAATGACTACAGCTTACTACCAGCGCTTTAGAAAACTCATGCAAAATCCACACTCCCACTCAGGTGTGTGGAAGCCCCATATTTACAGCTATTTCTTCTTTCTGCAGTAGCTTTGTAAAATACATTAAAGCACACCATTGTAGCATTTAAATAACACAGTACTTGCAAATCAAAACATGTAATTAGAGCTTAAAAACAAACATACTTCATGATGCTATCATGGTAAGCTATAATATTAGCTTCTGGATAAAACTGTAACACGCTTTCCTTGGCAACCTAGAAATAAAAAAACAAAACACAAAAACAAAAACACCACTTATTATTTCTTCCTTCCTTCTAAAGATAGACTCGATACCAGTTGAGTATCGAGCAAGTTAACTACCTTAACAGATTTAAATACTTTTATAATGAAATGTTGTGGATAGCCATGATCAACCAACCAACACTTACCTCTTCACAGTATAAGCAAAATTGTGACATTTCTAACACTGTCCATAAAAATAATACTAAGACTTTACCTTTGACTTTTCCTCACCTGTGATTTTGATCTTCCAACATGTTTCTTTTGAAACAAAAACTGCCTGTTGAGATTGCTGACATCAATAGTATCCAAATCAATCTGTAAACACACAAGAGAAGCCATTTCACTTTTATAGAAATAAAAGGTACAAAATCATTAACAGAGTTTGAAGCAAATGCAATTGACCAAAACGCATACACTTCACAAACCCTTTTTCAGACCTGCATACACCTGCACTACAGCAACTGTAGAGGCCCAAGTGATCACTAATCATCTTCAGGAATCCATACATTTTAAATAATTACTAACAGTGGAGCCATATGTCAAAGCTTACGGGCTACGTGACAACAAACTTTCTGAAGAAAGAGTTCCTACTAAAAGCACGTGTGAATTTTGAGATACACATGCTCAGTAGTTAGTAGAAGGTCAATAACTGATTGTCCTGTTTACCACAGAATACAGATTTTAGTGAGAATTATCAGGAGCACAGTGCACAAACTCAGAGGAGATACTGCAGCGATCAGTCTAGATAGGTCCAGTCAGACTCTACACGGGACTAACCACCCCAAATGCTGTCTCCCTACCACGCTTCCCTAAGGTCCAAAAAAAGCTACTCAGCACACTAATTAGTACTCATACTTTATATTTGAACACGGCTTTGAGCAACTGAATCAGTAAACTGAGGGCTGGCACTGTCATTAATTCATACACTGCAGGGCAAAAGCTTTTACTGTTTGTCACCAGGACTAACTGCTTAAGTGCATAGTACAAAATTATTAAGTCTACTTACAAAAAAAAGATACAATCACGCAATCAAGGTGTTTAAAAACCATATACCACAGAACACCCATGATGTACAAATTCAAAGGATGCCATGACTGTAACTCCCCTAACCATGTTTCCATTTAATAATATACGCACACGAACATCGTAATTTCAAATGTCTTTACCCCCGACCACAAGAATTAAGAGGATTTAATTAGAACTTTGAGATTTATTCTTACCTTTGTTGCCACTACTTTCCCTTGAATTAAACAGTTTCACTGATCAACCACTCTTTTTAGAATTTCTCTCCTGTCCTTAACATTTTTAACTAGGAGGGGAGTGAGACAATTTTTCTGAGCCTCATAGATATTTCTCCCAAATTCTCATAGATAATACTGACATACTCAACTATATGGAGGGTGCTATTCGACTTACTGTGCAGCATAAAGGCTAAACATTACCTACTGAGGGTGTTCTCATATGCTTTTATTAACCAACCTTGAATAATGAAAAAGATACAGAATCACAAAATGGTTTGGGTCGGGAGGGACCTTAAAGATCATCTAGTTCCACCCCCCTGCCATGGGCAGGGACACCTCCCACTAGC
The DNA here is from genome assembly GCF_000699245.1 of Pterocles gutturalis. Classification (NCBI taxonomy): domain Eukaryota; kingdom Metazoa; phylum Chordata; class Aves; order Pterocliformes; family Pteroclidae; genus Pterocles; species Pterocles gutturalis. The sequence goes on along the minus strand of NW_010143650.1, from coordinate 1,759 downwards.
CCAGGTTGCCCAAAGCCTCATCCAGCCTGGCCTTGAACCCCTCCAGGGATGGGGCATCCACAGCTTCTCTGGGTAACCTGGGCCAGTGCCTCACCACCCTCACAGGAAAAAAAATTCTTCCTAATATCTAGTCTAAATCTGTCTTCTTAAAGTTTAAATCCATTACCGCTTGTCCTGTCACTGCCTGCCCTTGTAAAAAGTCCCTCCCCATCTCTCCTGTAGCCCCACTCAGGTACTGGACGGCTGCTATATGGTCCCCCCGGAGCCTTTTCTCCAGACTGAAGCCCTCTGACAATCTTCATGGCTCTCCTCTGGACCCACTCCAACAGCTTGACGCCCTGCTTTTGTTGGCGGGCCCAGGGCTGGTACTCTTTTTTTTGGGGGGCCCAGTACTGCAGGTGGGGCCTCACAAGAGCAGAGTAGAGGGGGAGAAACACTGCCCTCAACCTGCTGCTAATGCTTCTTTTGATGCAGCCCAGAATCTGGTTGGCCTTCTGGGCCACAAGAACGTGATCCAGAACCATAAAGTGATCTAGAATGTAGTCTAGAACCAGAAAGCAATCTAGAACCAGATGTAGAACATAAGAGGTGATTTAGAATGCAGTCTAGAACCATAGGATGATCTAGAACCAACAAGTGAGCTAGAACCTGACCTAGAGCCACAAAGCAAGCTAGAACATAGTCCAGAACAATAAAGTGAGCTAGAATGTAGTCTAGAACCACCTTCCTGCCAAAAAAACCCCTCAACTCCACGCATTGCAGGCTCATGCGCAGTTTTTCATCTACCAACACCCCCAAGTCCTCCTCCTCAGGGCTGCTCTCAAGCCACTCTCCGCCCAGCCTGTATTTGTGCTTGAGATTGCCTCGACCCACGTGCAGGACCTTTCACCCGGCTGTGCTACACACTTCTCATTGATGATCCTCTGCATGTGAGATCTAAGCTCCAAGAGTAAACTTCCCGTTTTCTGAAGTGAATATTTTTAATTTAAGGATTAACTTTTAATACACTAAGAACTGTAACAGCTAAAGAGTTTTATTTAAACACTAAATAAAAGCACCTGTGGATGCGGAACAAAGATAAAATATACAATATTTTAGAAATGTATTATAAAGCAGAGATTGTTAACCTTTATTGCCCATGGTATGCTAGTAACTACCTATGGTCTTGTATCTTTCCATGAAAGTGGTATTTGCATGAAAACACATTTCTGCCTCCTTTCCTTTCTCACAAGGCACGCTCAGAAAGCTTGCTTAGTCCAAAGCAAAAAGCCCAAGAACCTCAAGTGAAAATGATTAAGTGCGTAATTCTGTTAAAACTCCCAGTACCGAGAAAGCTTCTAGTGTTTGAGCTGGAGACCAGCACAAGTGACATCAGCTACAGCTGCAAACAGGACTGCCGAGACCAAGAGAAGCAAAGGAAGATTTTCTCCAAAGGGAACACTTGAGACCGTTTGACCTCAACAGAAGCTTCAATCTAGCCAAGAGTTGTCAGAATTTAACAGCTTTCTTATTCAAATAACTTTTACACTGCTCCCATTCTTGCAAGTTACAAGGAAAGGCCTCAGAACTTTTTACAAATAGATATTTGTGTTCCTGATTCAGACTTGGATTTTGAGTAATTTGATTTTGTTCTCCATTCATGAGGACAACGGCACTGCCTTTCAACAAAGTATATTCACTAAATCACAAATGTGTGAGCTGTCTGCTATTCAAAACCGGTAGTTTTTTTTTTTTTACTATATTTTGTTATAAAAGAAAT
>NW_010143649.1:1607-6237 GCF_000699245.1 Pterocles gutturalis | reverse complement strand
CACATACCCCTGTGCTGGCTCACTCAGAGAGCACAGCTAGTGCCCAGAGGCCTCCATTCAATGGCTTGTTTCCCTGCATCCCCCACACTCCAGGTTTTATTTATAATCATTAGGATGGAAGCAGGCAGATGCTCCTGCTCTCTGCTCGGTCATGGCTAATGCTGCTTGCACCACATTAAAAGGCCCGTTAGCGCTTGGGTTTTTCTCTCTTTGAAGCTGCACATGCAAATAATGAAGTTAATTCTTGGTATTAATTTTGGTAAGACCTGGATGAGACCTGCTGGCCTTTTTGCTGTCTCTCTGAGTATGGAAGATGTGAACAAGGGCACGCAGATGGGTAGCACAGACCACGGAGCACTGAGGATGCCTCTCCTTTGGATGCCACTATGGGCTCCCTTGCTCGGTTCCTCTAGACTAAGAAATGATGCCATTTTTGTAGGATATTATGATATCCTACATGTTCAAAGGACGTGCTGGGCTGGTGTGAGAACACAAGCTGCTGAACAGCGATGAGCTCTGCAGTGAAACGGGAGGCTGAATGCAGCAGGTGGGTGACTGATGGCTGGACAGTTTCTGTAGTGATGGAGGTGGGAAGGGGAATGGGATGAAGCAACACCATCTCCAAGAGGGCTTGGAGTACTGGCCAGCCCAGCCAATGCCTGTGTGCACCCTGCCTGCATGGGTGTATCCTGAGCTCATTAGTAACGCTGCTTTATTGCACATCATCTGCTCCACTGCTCAGCAGGGCCAGGTTCAGCCATAACCATGCCTTCACGGCTAAAAGGGATGGTGCACACTGCTGTGGGGTCAGTCAAGGAGCAGCAGGAGCAGAACAAGCTCTGGATGCCTTTCACCGAGTCTTCTGCTGCTTGTCTGAACCTGATCCACAGAAAAAGAAGAAAATGCTTCTTTGTAATTCAGTGCTGCAAAATGCCAGCCCATCCTCAAGCTCTCGTTAACTTTGACATCCACTGCAGAAGAAAAGCGATGTTTAGAGCAGACTCCCTGCCTTGTCCACAGCTGTCCTAGGAGTGTCAGACCCATGCCAGCTTCTTCACTGACTGGGGCAGAAAGCACACAGGCTAAATGCACTAGAGCATCGCTACTGAAAAATCCTCTGTCTGCAACCCAGAAAGGCCTCAGCTCTTGACCCCAACTCTGCATCCTTCAGGGAGACTCTGCCCCAGTCTACACCAGCTCTTTGCTCTGTCAGACTGCCCTCATCTGTGGAGCAGATCATTTCTGCCATACTGTCAGCTTGAGCGGGACGATTCAGACACCAGTCCGCTTGGGATCTGATTTTGTGCAGTTCACACGAGCTGGACTTTCCTCCGAGGCACTGTCAGGGCAGGCAGCAGTGTGCCTGGCTCAAAGGGCAGTGGGAAAGGGTGGCTGGGCCAGCCTGGTCCTGGGGGATCAATGCCCAAGGTAATGCGGTGTCCTGCAGCAAAGCCCACTGGGCTGTTGACGTGACGGTCCTGACCGGTCTGATGGTTTTCACTCCTGAGCTGCAGAGTCCTCCCCGGTGCTGGGCCAGGCCTTGAAGCACCTTCATGGCAAAGGCTGGGACTTGAACACGCCCTGCAGCACTGTCCCAGTTCAGGACGGATGGTGTACAAACTGAGCCCCAGATAGAAACCCCTTCATCTGCACACCCAGCAGTACCCATCATCTCCCAGTGCCTCCTGTCACAGGGTGACATCTTGACCTCTGGGCAGCCACAAGCAGTCTCTTGCAGTGTCACAGCTTCATGACACAGGACAGACCTGTCCCTCAGAGTGCCCTTTCCTGCTCCCTCGTGGTCCCTGCTCTGGGAGAAGCCCCTTGCCTGAGACCAGTACAGTGCAGTTATTGCTTTGCCCTCAAGGTCTTCTATTTTCCACTCATTTTGCTTCTTATCTTGGCCAGACTGGTTATCTTTACAAGCAACAAACTTCACAAGAAGCGTGAGTCAGCCGCTGAACCACCTAAATTCTTATTGTCCTGTGCTGTCTTTAAACTACACATAAACCTGCTCTTCTAATAAAACTCTAGGCTATAGGGGATAAGGGACAATCAGTAGAACATACAGTCTCTGTGTTAGCAAACAAATCGAAGCATCAGAATCATCTTGGGAAAGTCTCAGATATAAACATCCTCCCTTGACTGCTCATGGTATCTGTCAGGATATTACTTTTAAATCTCCCTTGTGGCATGGCTGATGTTATCGCTTCAGTTGAATTAGTTAACCAAACTCGGCATTACTGTGTGTTATTTGAGTATCAGTGGGCCAGATGGGGTGCATTTCCTCGCAGCCCGGAGGCAGCGCTGATTTTATAATGCCTCTCCAAGCTGGGGATGGTGACCAGGCAGCGCTGATTTTATAATGCCTCTCCAAACTGGGGCTGGTGACCGCGTGTGATCGTCACAAGCTGGAAAGAGAAGACATTCGGGGGAAATCAGACCGTGATTTATTATCAAAGGGTTGGGAAACCTGTTCCAAGAGACCCACTTGCTCCCAGAGCAGTACTCGGCTTCATACCCCTCCCCAGAGTGGCCACAGCTTCCCAGACCACTGCCTGTCACTTGCAGGCAGCCCGGATCAGCGCTGGCACTGCACGCAGGAAGAGGGAGCTAAGGACAACACTGGGACAGGCTGCGTGCCTCGCACAGAGCACACGGGCACGAGGAGCACTGAAAGAACACGCAGACAGGAGGCTGCAAACCAGCTTGGACTTTCCCTGATCAGGTGTCAGCTTTTGGTCTCGGTAGCCTCAGAGCAGCGAGCCAGCCCTTGGCCTGTTACCAGGCAGCTCTGATGGATGCTGCTCATTGCTACAGTGGTGTCACAGCACCATGCTGCTGGATGTGCTCCTGTGTCCTGGTTCCAGCTGAGACAGGGTTAACTTTCTTCCCAGCAGCTGGTGTGAGGCTGTGTTTGGGTTTGTGCTGAGAAGCTGATCACACACTGATGGGCAGAGCTGCTGCCAGGACAGTCCAGGACTTTCCAGCTTCTCTGCTGTGCCCGTGTCTGCAGGGGCAGGAGGAGCTGGGAGGGAGCACAGTCCCAGTGACCAGCCCAGGATTTGACCTTGGGTTTAGGACTGAGACCAAACTGGCCAATGGTCTGTTCCATCCCACACACGGCATGGCCAGGGGAGAGGTGAGGATCAGTCCAGAAGTTCTCTCTCTTGCTCTGGGTTGTCTCCCTCCAGGTCATCCCTCTCTCAGGGTCATCTCGGTCTCTCAGACACCCAGGCTCTTTTCTCCTTTCCAGGAGTGCGGTTTCGGGACTCTCCCTGCTCTGGCATCGTTAGCCAGGAACGGGCTGAGCCTTGGCCATCGGGTGGTGAGCAGTGTCACTGTGTGTCACTCACTTGTATATTTGTATATATTACTATTATCATCATCATTATTTTCAATATTTTGTAGTTTAGTTATTAAATTGTTCTTATTTTAACCCATGAGCCTCTTTTCCCTTTACCCTTTAATTCTCTCCCCCATCCCCAGAAGGAGGGAGGGTGAGCGAGCGGTGTTGTGGTGTTTGGCTGCCAGCTAGGGGTTCAAACCCCTGACATCCTGACACCCTCCCCAGCCACCGCACACAGGCACCGTCAGACAGCCTGCCTCACCTGGACGCAACCTCCTGCGTGCAAAGGGCACGAGCCATTTGCAGTCAGTCCCTGTAGTGCAACATGGGTGATTTGTGAAATACAGAGGTGTTGGCTGCAGCACTAGTGTCTCTGGGTGATTCCTGGTCCTTGTCACAACCCAGGCAAAGCTCACTGCCTCTGTGCACCCAAAATGTGCACCAACAGGCCACAGCTGTTACTCCAGATGAACTGGAGAAGCAAACTTTGGCTTTAACAGCCAGAATTTCTGAGGGAGAACTATTCCAAACTTTCATAAGGTCACGTGGAAAATTTGAAACTGAGATCTTTCCCGTCTCAATCAAGCACCCAATCTATAAGACAAAAGATAGTTTTCCAAGGAAATCTGAATCACAGCAAGAATTAAGTTGGCAAAATGAGTGAGTCATTCACTTTACAAATACTACAGAGACTAACCTCTGCCATGTCCCTATTTCTCTGCCAACCTCTGTTAGGTGAGGACCACTCTAACCCACAACAAGGACCAAAACTCTAAAATAAAAGACATTTCCTCCTGAACCATGAACCACTCTTTAAGATTCCTCCCCGATATCAGCTGCCCAGACAATACTGCAGCTGAAACAGCAAAGAACAGTCGTGTGCTTTCATTAGCATGAACCTCAGATACGATTCAGCATTTTTTATTTACTTCCTGTGAAATCTTCATGAGACTGTTGAGATCTTACAGGCAGTTTTGACACTTTACAGAAATTCAGTGAAGTCCCAGCTCTAACTACTGGCCTGTGCACATAAAACCAAGCCAGCAAGGCTGGACCAAATTGCCAGGATTCATTTGATGAAAAATACCACACACCATCTTAGTTATTTCACCAACTAAAGAAACATTAGCTAGAAACCCCATGCCAGCTGGACAGAGCCCTAAAAAACATTTTGTGCTCTCAAAGGTGTTAAAAAATGCATTAAGCACAAAAGAAAAAGAAAAAAAGGTAGTTTTATACTTCCTAGTTATTCACCTGAGCAGAAAATAACTGACACAGGGA
>NW_010143649.1:0-1068 GCF_000699245.1 Pterocles gutturalis | reverse complement strand
GGGTGCGACTGGATGGGCTTTAAGGTCCCTTCCAACCCAAACCATTCTGTGACTCTGTGATTCCTACGTGGCTGCAGGGAGCAGAGCCAAGTGCTGTGAGTGAGCTTTAGGCTGCAGGACTGTAATGTGTAGAACGTGCGTGAACAAAGAGTTTGCCACTCAAAAGAACAAACCTTTTATTTCATCCAGAAGTGGGGAAAACCACGAAAAAAGTACCATGCTAATTTGAACTATTGCATGAAGAGATGGGAGTCAGAAGAAGGAGAAATGGTAAGTGAATTATAGATTTGAAGAAAGACTGACAGAAGAGATGTAAACAGCCACAGCAAGAGCTGGAGGTTTGGACAGGTCCCCACTCAAAAGTGCTTGCTTGGATCACTGGAAAAGAAAGGGAAGAGCATTGGCACTAAGAATAAAGGGAGACAGTGTTTGGAAAGCAAAGCACTGAGAAAGATAAGGTTTGTCTTTGGAAGTAAGGAAGAAAAGGGATATTGATGATTAGGATTGTTTATGTTGGGGTACTCTGGTTACAGTAAAATTTAGTGGTTCTTTTTGAAGCAAACAGAAAGCCCAAGAGAACTCCAACTGGGTTCAGAGAGCTCAAAAATAAACAGAGCTGTGGCCTGGATCATCTAGTATTTGTAAACAAGCCCTGAACAAGGCTCATATGGAAGAGGAGCTTGTGAGCAATGGGGAAATGGTGAAGAGGAGACTGGAGAACGACAGGGCAACTGGAGTTTGGAGGGACCTTGGGAGGTCCAACCTCCTGCTCAAAGCTAAGTTAGCTCAGAGTTTAAACCAGGGTCCTCAGGGCTTTATCCAGCCTGGTCCTGACAACCTCCCAGGAGAGGGACTATGTGGCTCTGCTGGGCACCTGACCCAGCGCCTCACCATCCTCATGGGGAAGAGGCTTTCCATCCACCCGCCTGCCACCTCCTGCATTTCAACTTGCTGCTTCCCTCCTTCTCACACGCTGTGACGAGCCTGGCTCCAGCCCAGGCTCCTCCGTGGCCTCCTCCTCCTCGCAGCTACTGCGAGGTCACCAGGCCCCCCCAGGGCTCACCAACC
>NW_010143648.1:13473-16723 GCF_000699245.1 Pterocles gutturalis | reverse complement strand
AACCCCTGTCTGGGGGAATCGTGAGTGTACCTCTGGGATCGTTAACCAGCAACAGGCTGAGCCTTTGGTCATCAAGTGGGGGGGGAGGCAGTATCATTGTGTGTCACTCATTCTTCCCCCTCCTCCGAAATCGCTGGCCCGGAGCAGGCTGGGCTTTTGGTCATCGGGTGGGGGGGCACTGTCACTGTGTATCACGCATTTGTATATTTGTATATAGTATTGTTTTTAATATTATTGTAGTTTGGTTTTGTAGTTTAGTTATTAAATTGTCCTTATCTCAACCCACGAGTCCTCTTTACCATTTAACCCTTTTATTCTCTCCCCTATCATTGGGTGGGGGTGGGAATTGTGTGAGCGGGTGTGTGTGACTTGGCCCCCAGCCAAGGGCTAACCCACCACAAACTTAAAAGCTGGAAAAGGTGAGGGCAAATAATCAATAAATCTGTGTTGGAGGTTGAATAATCTGAATTCAGTGCAGATCAAAAGGTGGAAGAGCAAACACAGTTACTCTATGTGACTTCTCTGACTCTTCCCTAAGGGACACTTGGATGATCCCAAGGGCAAAGCAGACATGGGTTTACTCCAAGTTTTATCAGCATCCTTTAAATCATTTAATTCAGCTGTGAACCTATGAAGCACAGGAGCAAGAAGAAAGGACTATATGTCCTTGCACAGTTTTAATAGTGAAGGCTGACAGAAGAGACAGTAGAGATAAATAAGTCTGAAATTTCCAGATCTTCGATGATTATTCTTGATTAACTTGCTTCTGTTAATAATTTATAAGTAGTGTACACTAGAGAAAAACATAGATTTCTCACTTAATAAGAACTTAATTTCTCTTGTTCAGGGATATCACAAGTTTTTAAGTTTTAGCTTGACAATAACATTGTTACCTTAAACACAAGGCTTTTCATTTCAGATTTCAACAGCCTGTACTCATCCATGGCCAAATGACATATATTTAGAGTCCTTCCTGTTAAAGGAAAATATACTGGAACCTGTTCATCTGTTTGGTTTTAAATGAAGTGTTCCTTTAAAAATGTAAATATCTGAGCAGCTTGCCTGTTAATAAACCAGAGCCTTGACATTACTGGGGGGACAAGGCATTTTGATGTAGTCTAAATGAACCTATCATTTAAGTTACTCAATCTGCTTTTCTCAGCAGACAAAATAAATTCTGATTCCTGTTACCATGTGCAGCTATATATTGGGTTGGATCACACATTATTTTGCACATTGCTATCTATCTTTCTATTAAAAGCATAAAGTATTCTGAAACATATTATGCCGTATGGCTCTTACAGCCGCAGAGCAGCTGGGCTAAATTATCAAAGGAGGATGCACAATTAAGCAGGATCTTACTAGTACAATCGAGCTCTGTAATTAAGCCTCTGTCTCCATAGACACATCTGGTCTCTGCCTTTTTACTGTGCTCTGGAATCTGAGATGTTGTTTGGCAGGAACGTCTGTGTTGGGGCAGGTGGGGGCTGGGTTTCTGCGTACACTGGGCACTATACACCTCAGAAAGATCTGCAGGATCCAGGCCTTAGTGTTAGGAGGACTTAATTTATCTCCTTAAAATTTCCATTAGTCATATATTTGCCTGTATCTATTTGCAAGATTTTGAAAAAAAAGCATGGATATCTGAAAATAATGGAATCAAAGACTACATCACACTTAAAATAATAGCACAGCTGTTTGTAGAACTGGTTGGTTTTTTAAAAAATTCTATGCATTATGTAATTAACGTAACACCTGCAGGCAAAAGTATTGTCCATTCTTATTCTGCACTTTATTATGACTTAGACTATATTTAAAATGTGTTATTCAGTATTTCACATATAAAATAAAAAATAAATATATTATAGATCATAGACAAGGATAAAAATCACACAACTGTAAATTCAAAGTAAACAGATTTTAAATTGCCTCTATTCTATTCTCATACTTGTATCAATGCAATAAGAGATTACATCACTTATATACAGAATCATAGAATCATAAAATGATTTGGGTTGGAAGGGAACCTTAAAGATAATTCAGTCCAACACCCCTGCCATGGTTAGGGACATCTGACAGTAGATCAGGTTGCTCAAAGACTTGTCTAACCACGCCTTGAACACTTCCAGTGATGGGGTATCCACAACTTCTCTAGGTAACCTCTTCCAGTGTCTCACCATCTTTACTGTAAAAAAAAACAAACAAAAAAACCCCTTCCTTGTGTCCAACCTAAACCTACCTTCTTTCAGTTTAAAGCCATGCCCCTTATCCTGCCACTGCAGCCTTTTGGTAAACAGTCTTTCTCCACCTTTCTTACAAGTCCCCTTTAAGTACTGATAGGCTTCAATAAGGTCTCCCCAGAGCCTTCTCTTCTCCAGGCTGAACAACCCCAACTCTCTCAGCCTGTTCTCATAGGAGATGTTCTCCAGCCCTCTCATCATTTTTGTGGCCCTCCGCTGGACCTACTCTAACAGGTCCATGTCTTTCCTGTAGTGAGGACTCCAGAACAAGATGCAGTACTCCAGGTGGGATCTCACCAGTGCAGAGTGGACAGGGAGAATCACCTCCCTCAACCTGCTGGCCATCCCTCTCTTTACACAGCGCAGGACATGGTTGGCTTTCTGGGCTGCAAGTGCTCATTTCCAGCTCATGTCCAATTTTTCATCCACCAGTACCCCCAAGTCTTTCTCTGCAGGGCTGCTGTCAATCTCTTCATCCCCCAGTCTGTACTGATACTCAGGATTGCCCTGACCAAGGTGCAGGACTTTGCACTTGGCTTTCTTGAACTTCATGAGGTCTGCACAGGCCCACCTCTCAAGCCTGTCAAGGTCCCTCTGGATGGCATCCCTTCTCTCTAGCGTGTTGACCACACCAGACAGCTTGGTGTTGTCTGCAAACCAGCTGAGGATTCACGCAGTCTCACTGTCCGTGTCGTTGATGAAGATAATAGATAGTATTGGTCCCAGTATTATGGACCCTTGAGGGACACCACTCATTAACAGTTTCCCCTTGGACATTGAGCCATTGACTGTAACTCTTTGGATAGGGCCATCCAGCCAATTCCTTATCCATCTAACAGTCCATCCATCAAACCCATATCTCTTCAATGTAAGAATGTTGTGGAGAAATCATATCTAAGGCCTTACAGAGGTCTAGGTAGAAGACATCTGTAGTATTTCCTCTGTCCACTGATGCTGTCAGTCCACCATAGAAGGCTACTAGATTAGTCAGGCATACACATTCAATTAAT
>NW_010143648.1:0-13462 GCF_000699245.1 Pterocles gutturalis | reverse complement strand
AGGAGTAATATGAGAACTGAGTGTACACACAAAATTAAGCAGCACGTATATTGTCATTGTAAACATGCAAATGCATGTTTATCATTAACAAGAAGCATAATTTCAGTCTTTGAAGGATACCTGGGTCATACTGACTAGGTTACTGTTGGATCACAGTGGCACAAGTATAAACAAGTCTCTGTACAAGTATCACATATGTGAGAAAAATTAATTATTTCTGCACTGCAGATATTTACTGCTGACCATCAGCTTTATATACAACCTATCATAAACAATGGAAAAGTTTACAGCAATTTCAGTGGATCTTACATGAACCATCATGTGAAGAGTTTGGTTGTAATATAAGTCGATAAATCTTCCATTTTGCATTTAAATAAAAGATGTTTTGCCTATTATATTAGATTAATAAATAACTCCAATCATTGTGCAACTAAACCTTGTAAAATTAAAAAATTTGGGCTTGATCTTTTCTGTCTAGATCTCACAATGTATCATACCTATATAATGAATGTATGCATATGTACATACATATGCACTCACCTCTTGTTAAACTGGAGCCAGAATGAAATTAGTATTTTACATTCTAAAGACAAAACTTGAATATCTTAAAAATCCTCTGTTTTATGAAAGAGGAGAAAAAAGCTGAGCTGAGTTTCAACATTCAACACAGTATAGTTTAATAGGCAGAAGTTTGCATATTCAGGCCAGAAACACACTGCTGACTCCGTACCATTGTTACGATGGGGATAATAATTTCCCTGTGCATGCAAAGAAACTTTGTTAAGTACTAAATGTATGAGTTTATCCTGTGTGGTTTTTTTACACTCCATTCTGCAGGTTTTAGGAGGAAAACCTCCAGGACTGGGGATAAGATATATTAAAGATTGGAGCCTTTTTCTGAGGATAATTTGAATCAGAGGTTGTTAGGGCTGAAAGACGCTTGTAACTTGAAGGATTATTTATTTATTAATTTTCCTGACCCATGAGAGATAGCTAGGAGGTACTAACAAGCCATTTATTTTCAAGAAAAAGGGAAGAGACTTGAAATGATGATGCCGGCCCAACACCAGGCACTGGGAGCTTTGAAAACTGGATCTTTGAACTGGATCCAATTTTACTGGTAAAAGGCTTGAACAGGGTTTGGTTACTTGACTCTGTTTCAATAAATATAAACTATGTGGTGTTCTGGTTACTGCGGAAACATGCTGTAAATGTCCCACCCCTGTTGCATTATAAATGATGGCACAGTAGCCTCGTGCTGTTTGGAATGAAAGGAATGAAAAGGAATGGAAAGCCAGAAATCAAAGCCAAAGAACGGCAGCAGGTAGACAGCCAGCATTGCACTGCCGAGAAATGTTAGAACTACATAAACAACCATTTCTAGGATTTTCTTTCCACATCCAGAAAATACCTGTGGATATAACAGGAACCCACAAGAAAAAATAGAGTTTCTCTTTGTATGCTTGACTAATGTATTGAATCAACAAAAATTAAGTCCTATTTGATTCTAATTGAGTATACCCGTGTCGCTGATGAAATATCTCACACAGTTAAGATTTAGCAAAAATTTAAGATTTATTAATGGTGTGAGGTAAATCAAAGGTTACATTTTAGTAGCACTCAATAATTAACCAATCTGATGATTAATAAGGTGACTCAGTAGAATATGCTATTATTAAAATAGCAACTTAATTACAAATTCAAGAATGACAAGATTCACACTAACTTACTACAAGGTATCCTAAGTGTATATGTATAAACACGAAATACACAAACACTACGGAACTACTTGTATCCAGTGAAATGTGTAAGCAGGGAAATTAGCCTGTCATTAAAAGTTCCCTGATCCTTCTCAAGTTTTGGGTAAATACAATGCATTGACATTCCTCTACAGGCAATAGTTGAGCCTCTAGAAGTTGGACTTCACCTTGGCCTTCCTTTCACTTTGTCAGCAGGTGTTCCTCAGACCTCTTTGACCTAAGGAGATTATACCCGAGAGGCATCCCAACTCAGGGGAGATGCTGGACAGAGCCTGCTGTGATCCAGGAGAACTCAGGTGGTTTCACTTAAGAGTCACTATTTATAGGGTATGAGATCATTGACTTTCGTCAGGTACTTTTCCGTTTTGGTCCACCTCAGATGATGTAATGTTCTGGTGCATTTCACTAGTTACCAAAGTGTATCATCCACCTTTGGGCTCCAACCCAGGTACAGATGTACTAGGTTGTCAGGAGGTGATTGACTTTTACTTTGAGAGAGAGACTGAACCTCCAACCATCTATTATTTTTTTTCTCTAATTAAGAGGAGAAAAAGAGCTTCTTACTGTATTTGTTCTAGACTACAGTTAACCAATAACCTATGTTATGTCATCTGTCTCAACACAAATTATACAGACATTGGGTTTTTTGACTGAAATAAGGTTTTAAACTGCATAATAAAGACAATTTATGTTATTTCACAGGGACACAAATGTTCAACCAAGTGGCATAGACAAAAATTTTGAACCTGCATGGCAGCCAAGTCAGATATACTTTGAAGATGAAAAGTAGAAATTTAACTTTCTCCTTCACTATGTCTGTAATGAGGTAACAGTTGATATCCCATTGTATTATTTCCTTAATGTTATAGAACATTCTAAACATCAAGAGAAGAGATGCATCTGATTTCAATATAAAATTCAAAACAGGCAAGGTTTGGGTCCAGTGTGGTTGTTGGTCTACCTAATAGTATATTTCACCCTACATATGCAATGAAATGTTTGATCCTCTGAAATACAAAGGAATTTATTTCAGTGCAGTCTAAGAACCGCAGGATGTAAGATAACTACATAGACTAACACACACACTGGTTCATGGCTAAAGATGCAGCAGTTTTTAAGAAACCAGTTTTGCTGCAGCATTGTCTTACTTTCTGCAAGTAACTTCTGCAAGTCAGGGACACTTCTTTGGCCCTCAGGTTTAAGTGGCAAAGCCCTATTGCGTCCCCTTGCTTAACCTCTCTCTCATCCCCGGACAGGATTTGTTCTTCCGTACTGCCTAGTGGGATGTGCTATTCAGGACCAGATGCTTTCTGGGGAACAGCTGGCATACAGCAAAGCAATGCTGGAGATGGTGCCAGCAATTAAGCATGGATAATCACAAACCTTCCTGGGCCTGTGTTACTCACACATACAGACATAGCCTAAGTGTCTCATGGCTGTTTATTAATATCACTGGTGTTAGCATTATCCCTTATTTAAATTTAAGGCACATTTTTAAGACTTCTGTTGTTTTGAAAGTTGAGGTGAGTATGCTCACTATAAATGAAAATAAATCACATTAGCTTATATTCTATAGCCAGAAGAAAATACATTGTATATGATTAAAGTATGCACTTGGGAAAAAAGACTCTTGTATTCTGGTGCTGCAGACAGGTTTTACCTGTTCAGAAAGTTACTGAGCTTCCTGTGCCTCATAATTCCCATCTGAAAGAAAAGGTATATCCTGCTCATTAAGTCTAGAGAAATACTAATAGCTTATATTAAAAAAAAAAAAAAAAAAAGAAGAAGAAAGAATCAATCTAGAAGGCAAAGGAGGTTAAAACGTGGTATTCACTTTATATGTATATATATGCACACATACACATACATACACACACTTAAATATACAAGTGAACTTTAGCATTGAAGAACTCATAGATTTTCATGAAAAGAAAAGGATGTGTGGGAACAAATAGCCAAACTACTGGATGACATAAGGAAGAGGCTGCTCCTGTCTAATAGATAACTTGGCAGGACACATATGATAATATTATTCCATCTAACTGAATATTGTAATTACATTTTAAGATGAATGGGAAGTATTAATATTTAGCAGTACATACTCTGATCTTATCTTCACTAAAGATTAATGAGCATTCAAAGAATGAACAAAATGTGCAATTGGCAATCATTTGTCATTTAGAAAGTGTCATTGATCAACACCCAGCTATTCAGTAGTGTACTATTTGGTTTCTATTTAAAGTTATTCCATTTTTATACTTAGTAAGTATCCTTCAGCCCCTGTTCATGTGAACACCCCACCAGGTGTCATCTACTTCTGAGATCCTGTAATGGGAAAGTTCCCATGAGCTTGTCCAATAATGGTGAGAAAACACTGTATGTTTGGTCTCCTATAAAAATGTAGAAAATTTTATTACAAGCAGACTTACATCACTGTTATCCAGCTATTCAGCTCAGAACATTTTCTGTGGTCAGCAGACACACCCTAACTCTAGATATTAAGGTAGACTTTACACATTTTGTATAGAAATGCAGCTGCCCAACACTTCTATAGTCAACAGAGAATTTCTAGGTTATTAATTTGATATACTAGTTTATCTTCTTTTATTTTTTAGGGAAACTGGGTTGGTCATGGTTTCAGATATGCCAGGTGCCTAAAGCAAGGTGGGCAGGTTTCCATATCAGGAAATGCTATGGCTACAACAAATGGAAAGATATTAATGTCACTGATGTCTTTCCACCCTTTCTGGGAGAAGGAAATATAAGAAATAGTGTTACGCTAACAGTGAGGAACAATTCTGGCCCAACCCTTAAAAAGAACGGAGCTGGAATATTCATACAGACTTTCATTTTCACATGACTCGTAAATGGCTGGAAAAGTATGCATTGTCACACTGCATCTTCACAAATCATGCTTATCATTATATAGTTTGAATGAAAAAATTTACACTTATTTCTTTGTTATTATGATGTAATCAAACAAGCAAACAACTCATCCAGATTCAGCAAACCTCCGTGCTTCTATAAGACAAGGAGATAAAATATGTGAAACAAAGAAAGTAGTGTAATTGGATGTATTGTTTAAGGAGATGGTATATTCACTGAAGCAATGAATTTATTTTACTTGAGGAGATTATAAACATTTTCACATTAACATGTCATTATTTTTACTGTTATTAACATTCAAAAGGACTCAGAGAGCCAAAGCAACACAAAAGCCCTTCCAGGATCTTCGGTCTCACAGAGGAGACTTCGCAGCTGTACGCCAGTAGGGGATGCCAAAAGAAAATGTAAGAAAAGCCATCTTGTCCCATGAGCATACACCTGAATTGTCAGTAAATTCCTGTGCATTTCATATCTTGGTCTTTCAGTTCTGCAGTCAGAAGGCTGAAAAAAAAAATATACTAGTACAAGAAAAATCACAGAATACTCATTACGATGTGGTAACATCAATCAATATACAATAAAAATTTGTAATGAAAGAAGCAGACTACTTTATTGGTATGCAAGTAGTGCTGTGAAAACTTTTAATACTTTAGGACTATTACACATGATAAATAATATTCAGGGTAATAAAGAATCAGTCAATATATATCACCACATGCAAAAAGTCTTTTTTGCTTTAAGGAAGTATCTAGTTTTCTGTTTATGAGTTTAAAATATCGTAAGTATATATTAATTCATTGACATTTCTGCCTGGATTTGGCAATTGATTTATAGATTTCCCTATTATTTATCATTTATGGCATATCACTTTTAATATATTTTTCTAATTTAAGTTATATTTCTGTACTGTCTGGTAATTACCCTGACAGATTACTTTTATTAAATAACGTACTGGGTTGAAATGTCATTTTGCTTTATGAGTTCACGTTGACTTGCTTGTTGTTTTAAAATATTTTTTCTTTGCAGCATTAGCATTCTGTGGTGCAGCTGCATTAAAGTACTGATCTATGCAGGCATTCAACCAAAGGACTTCAGTTATGTGATGCTCAAAACTGTGAAATGTAACTGCTCTTCTCCAGCAGTAGAATTTACAATGCATATGATTAAATTCCCATAAACTGGCATTCCCATGAACCTCAAATACTGCAGTACTCAAGACAGAAAATAAAAAATGAGAAAGGGATGAACTCAGGTGCCTAAACTGAACTCTCATTTGATATGCTGTAGGGTTTATGAACTCATAAGTGCTCCTTAAGAAGGCTGATGATCTCCAGTAGGTCTCATGTTCTATCTACCAACCCTGGGCATATGTTTCAGATAGGCATCTCACATGGCAGCAGATCTGAAAATGCAATGTATTGAGCCCCATGTGCCTGAAATTCTCCCTTATTTCAGTTTACACACCTATCTCAGCCAAGATTAAGAGCTAGAGTAGAAAAAAAAAAAATTCTTACTTTAGGTGTCTAGAGAAAAGTTAAGTCATAAATTGGGAGGAATAAATCCTGAGGACCTAATTTCTGCTGCCTGCACCAATCTTTGCCTAATGTGAAGAACAGGAGTTTCTGGAGAGTAATATGAAACGTAACTAATGGAATGTAAAAACAAATTCCTCTGGCCCAGCTGCCTCTGGTTTGTTTATTTTTTTTTCCTTGTTCTGTCCTTTTTTATTATAACCTACATAGGGTCCCAGTTTCAAGAGAATTTTTAGAGACCAATTGCAAGCAAAATACCCCTGAGCATTTGTTTGCCACATAGACTCAGTCCTCAGGCTAACAAGAGATAGAGTTCAGATCACCATTTTGGGGATGGGGTGAATTTTCTAATCATTAGATTTTTATGCAGAAGGTTGAATTTTCCTGCACTGTATTTGACAGAAATCAAATCAACTAGAGTAAAGAAGGAGAACTCTGAATATCCCTATCAAATCAAGCTCCTCCAGAAACTCACATGCTTATATGCTATTTCAAACATTTTAGTGCAGGAGATGGGTGTACCTACAGTCTGATCAGCAGAGCCAAAATTATACCTAGTCAGTCCTTTCCTATGACTTTTGTGAACCAGAGAAGTTTCTGACCGAAGCGTTAGGCACTGCACAAGCTCAAATGCCTAAGTAAGCCAGCTAAACTTTTCTTCTATTAATATCATAATACTAAAATAAGTTTCAGCTAAATGACCCTTAAGTTGACTGATTTGTTGAACATCCACCCTCAAGAAGAACTTACAGCAAAAAAATGTAAAGATTTCAAATTTGAATGTGAGTTAAATGTCCACACAGCAAAACCAAGTGAACATTTACTTTTCCCACACTAATTTGCTTTATCTGTTATGTGTATGTCGGATGAACTGATGAACCACAGCCTGCGTTTGTTAT
Organism: Pterocles gutturalis; assembly: GCF_000699245.1. NCBI lineage: Eukaryota > Metazoa > Chordata > Aves > Pterocliformes > Pteroclidae > Pterocles > Pterocles gutturalis. The sequence continues at coordinate 6,385 of NW_010143648.1, read as the reverse complement.
CTAAAAGCCTCTTTTGAACTAACTTTGCTGCTTTTCTGTAAGGCCTGCTGAGTCTATTGTGTTCTTGAGGCACATAGACATTCACACTCTGGCAGCCACTATGTGGGGTTGTGTTCACGGCCAGAGCAAGGCTTGATGGCACTCCAGGGGCCATAGCAAGGCTACTCTGTCACAAGTGAGGAGGATATAGTGTTTACATCTCTTTGCAGCTGGCAAGCTGTTCCAGAGAGTGTCAGAAAAGAGAAGCATGATCTGAAGAAATGTTTGTTTCCGTCTGTGAAGAGGGTTTGGCAAGGTCTTGCTGTGCCTGCATATGAGGAGAGCCATCATGCTGCTCTGTCCTGACCAGGATTGGGAATTGAAAGGTTCTGTCTCTCTCCATGTGCTTACGCTGGTGTACGAACCCACACTCCCTATGTACTAGCCAAGTTCTACAGAGACTTCTTTCGCCTCCTCTCCCCACATCTCTCTATACTCCATCTACTACACGCTGTAGATCTTAAATAGAAGCACATTTTTTTCTTACCCTTTTTTTCTCTTTGCCCCCTCCTCAGATGATCTTCTTTTCTCTTCCCCCCTCCAAATCTGACTGTAACAGAATAGTGCTGTTCACCTTGACACTTCATCCACCTTATATATATATATGCCTTGATACTGCCTTAAATTTAGCAGGGATATCATGAAGAATGTCAAACAGATGAAACTAATATGGTCATACAAAGGACACCAAAAATACTTTTTACACTTCATGTAAGGAATACTATGTATTTTTAGAAGCTTTTTAAAAATACCCTAAGTTATTTAGCAATTATATTCCACTTCTGCAGTTCAACAGGCTACATTAAATTATCATTTCTGTTAAGCTCTGATTATATTTCTTGAAGAAATCGGTTGACTACTTTGCATCTACAGAAGGTTATTAATTTAAAATTATCTGTTACACAAATTCTTTTCAGCTGTGCTGTACCGCAGCATCACTTCAGCAAAATAATAATATATAAAAAATATCTGTTAACAGGGGAGACAGAAGTCCTCCAATCTTGAGGATTTCTGCTAGCTTTTATTATATTTAGTCTGCTTCATTATTTTCATCCTAATTTTTCTGATTTCTTAGAAATTGAAGAAGTAGAATACACAGAGTACTTAAGTAATAATAGTGCAGAACCCTTTTTCTATACAAATTAGCCCCTGATAAAGTTAAATAAATTGCAAGCTAAGTGCATAATTCTCTTCTTATTAATGCAGTCTAAAATCCTAGTTTCCAAACATACCCTCCATCAAGAGACATCTCCTTCATTTCACCTCTATTTGCTGCTGTCACTCTACACAATTGCCTCAATTAGGAATTCAAAACCCAGCTTTTTAAAGACCGTTTCCCTAGACAGGAACACACTGAAAATATTGCTGGTACAGTAGGAAATAAATAAATAAGATGTATTTCATTTAATTTGCATGGCATCAAAGTCCCCTACATTGGAAAAAAAATATTATGACAATGTAAATGTACTCAAGCAATTAGGTTATTCAGGAGAAAAAGAAGAACAGGTCCTAGAAATGCCTTTTGATGAAAAAGAATTTATATTCGCCTTCCTTGATTCCCTTTTGAGATGCATTTAACTTCATTCTACCTTTACATGCCAGTTTATCTACTCCAGCACAAGCACAATCATACCCATGGCACTCCTGACAAATAATCTGTTCTGTAAAGCCTCCAGTGTTAGAGACTCCGCAGACTTGCTATGGATTTTAGTAACGTTCTCCTAGTCATTAGAAAAATTTATTAATAACTAACTTGCTCCATTATTTCTTATGTAGTTCACCATGCATACCGAGTGCATTTGCAGGAAGCTTTTATGGATTTGAAGACTATTCTCACGCCAGAGCCACGTGCACATACACATCCCCTTTTTAATCGTCTTCAATAAGCAAGTCACACAATACATTATCTCGCAAGTTAGCTAGAGAAACATGGCCAAGATATGTAGTATAAAGCTACAGGGGATTGTCTAGGGCCAGCATACTTTAATATTTTTAGTCAGTATGGCTAGAAACTTTTTCCATTAGTGAACTACACAACTGTCAATATATTGGAGGAGGGGATTAGAATTCAAGATGACACTGAAAACCAAGAGCATGGCTACATAGGAGGTGCTACTTTTAGACCAGAACAGTCAACTGCTCAAAGGCAGATAGGAGAATAGCTGATTAGTGACAGCTCTGACAGGAAGTATGTGGGTATTGACCTGTGGGAACAATATTAACATATTGCAAAGGAAGAAAACATTCTTTTCAGGGGAACAAACATCAGTAAAAATAAACAGGCAAGTTAAGACATCCTTGTGCTGTACTCATCAGAAAAATACAATCTTCAGATCATGGTACATGGTTACAGGCAGGGCATTCATAAGGAGAGGTGTGCTAGTTAGAAAACCTATAGGACTTCACACAGAGTGATGCAACCACAAGCTTACATAATGTGTAACGTTATACAATATGAAGGGGATAAATATTCATTTCAATCTGCCATGGAATTAATTAGCTTTATTTTGCTGTTTTAGTTTCAGCTGCTGAAGAATTAATCTTTTTAACCAAAATGTATTAATTCAGCAAAACTATATTTTTGGATGCCTGCATACATGTACCGGTCACTGAAGTAGCAGTGAGAAAGGCAGTGGAAGGGAGCACGGTGCATCTCCTCTTCCTTGTAGCTGCAGACCAGTAAGTGATTAGATGGGCACTTTTCATTTCAGATTAATAACTTTACCAAGAGAGAATATTGTTCAGGCTTTATCTTTTTTTCTTGGAGATGTTCCACTTTGTAGTAATAGATTATTAATTCAGCTGGTGAGAAACAATGGCATTACAGCCTTAGAGGCTATGTCACACAGATGGGAAATTAAAGTTTCATGTACAGGTCCCTGCTTCAGTGAATATTCAAAATTCAGCAGAAAAAGTTCAAAGACCAGTAATCTTAACTCAAATATCCTAATTAGGATAGTCTTCTTGTATGCACAAACTGGCAGAGTAGGGGCATAAAGCAGGTGCTCTCATCTGTTAGGAGAACACCCACTCGGTAGGTTATTGTCTATTTAGGAGGCCATAATTTCTGGATTAATTTCATTTTTTATATTGCAAGTGAATGGTCAGTATATTTTATTAACGGATGGAGTAGAAGAATGTCTTCTCAGCCCTTTTAAAAGGGAAGGCTACCCAGCTCTAAAGATACTTACTTCCATGTGCTGGACTCTGGGATTGTCTTTTCCTAGGTGCAAGACCTTACCCTTGTAATTGCTGAACTTCATAAGGTTCTTGTTATCCCACTCTTGAAGCCTATCCAGGTCTTCCTGCAGGGTGGCTCTCCCTTCTGAAGTGAATTAAAGTGTATTACCAGTACAATAAAAGATTATTAATCATGCAAAGTGATACTGAAGCACAAATAATATTCCAATTAAAGTAAAAGAATCTAAAATTATAGACAATGTATTTTAGAAAACAAAACAGTGCCTTGACAATACATGTCCTCATCTTGTGATTAGGTTTATTACATTGCAGAACGCAGGTACTTTTTTATATAAACATGTCACATTACAAATACATGCCATATTCCAGCAGAAAATAGGATAAGCAGAACTAATTAGTTGGAATATGTAGAACAAAGAATTACCCTGAAAATATTTACGGCATTGATTTTGATATTCCCTTTGAATGGTTTATTTGTTCAAAGTAATTAGAGTTTTACAGCAGCTTTCAAAAGGATAGTTGCAATCTGAAATCCTAAACATCAAATTTTCCACATAATAGAGTTGACTACCTATGGGTTAAATTATTAAAAGAACAAATAAAATAACTAGCATGCTTGTTTAATAGCTGATGTCTATTTATGAATCATAGCTTCACAAATATATCACTTTTAAAACTAACTAGAGATAATGCTGATAAAGGAGAATAGACGAGCAGGATTTAGGGAATTGTACAAGAAGTATGATGAATAAAAAAAACACAGCAGAGTTTAAATCTCCATCCTCCAAGATTTAGGTCAATAACCATGACATACTGAAGTTGGAAAAACAAATTTCAACTTCCAAAACTGACATTCAAGTAAAGTTTCAACTCAGAAGACTGACATCACATTACATCTACTTTAGGGGAACAAGAGGAACATGACAATTCATATTGATGCAGTGCAATAAAAGGTAACAAAGGAAAGACAAAGAAGAAAATTTAAAGGGGGTTAAGTAAAATAGTTATAAAGAGTTATAACTTATTTTGAAAATTTAATTACATTTAATATAACTTTACGAAATATTTATCTAAAACTAAGTACTTTTTTTCAGTATAGAGCTTTTCTCAGTGCAACATTTTGGACAGCAAACAAAAACAGGCATAATTATGATTCTAAACACATATTTGTTTATTGTCTATCCTTTATCTGAGATGAAAAAGACAGTGTAATCAACCTGCTTGTGGAAGATAGAATATTTCAGCATAAATGTATATCGTTGTCACACATCTAATAGGCCCAGCTATGTATTTGTTATTCCATTAACTAGATTAACAACATATGTTACGAACATACCTCATCTGCCAGTTATATTGCTTCATGCATCTTATGCATAGCTGTTGATAAATGGGGTAATAACATGTTAGCAATGCTGAAGCTGTCTATATAACATCACTTGAATGGCTCTTTCATCATTAATATTTAATAAATTAATTAATGTGGTGAAGTAATAAACTCAAAGCTTACTTTGTGTTATAGCAGTGGAGCAATATATTTTGGCTACCAACAATAAAGTCACAGATAAATGTTTTTAGTAGGCAGCCTTGAAGAAAATTATTTACACAATGCTTACACAGCATTTCTAAGAAAAAATGTGAACATTCCACATTTAATTAATGAAAATACCTTAACAGGGTAAAAAACTGAGAAAACTCCTCCTTTATTCCTGAATTTCAACTTCAATTTACAGTTTTTTCATTCTTCACCAGATGAAGAGAGTTTAACCTTGTGTAATATACTAGCACAAAATAATGGAGAAAGGCATTCATCATATTACCCTGGTAGCATTTCTTGTAGAAAAAGCAACCTATCTGTCTCTTGCTGATTTAAAATGATTTATTTGTTGATGTTTCTTGACATGGATAGAAGTTCTGCAGGTGTTTGGTATCCATATAATAGGATGTGAAGACTACTAGATTACAAAACCATGCAAGAAAATGCTAAGTGTCTAAAGAACATAAAAACGTCTGTACTGGGACAGAACAATGATTTATCTAGCACAAAATCCTGTCTCTGAGAATGGCCAGAAATTGATGTTTAGGAAAGAATGTAAAAAAAACAAATGAAGAGGCAGCAAATCTGATTAGGAAATTCACATTACACACATTTTGTAGAGTATTAGTGTTCCAGATTATTAATAAAAGACATATGATCCTAATTTGAAATTACTTATATACAAGCAATAAGAAATAAGACAGATATTTAAATTGTTACGAGTGTCCAGTGTTCTGAAGACTACAGGAATCACTCATCTGCCTCAGCGGGCATTTGCTTTCTGCAAGGTCAGCAGAGTACCTGACAACAGCAGAATGACTTGCAGTGTAAAAATCAAACTAAGTACACAGTTCTTCACGTTCAACCTTGAAATGTTCCCACTCTAAGGGAGCACTGGTGCGCAATGATGTAGGAGCACTACTAATGGAAGGAAGCAATGGAGGACCAAACAGCATCAGAAAGTTAGACACAGACTTTGTGTGATTTGAGGCTACAGGTCTGAATATGAACCTATACAGATACATTTTATTTGCATTATGAAGTGTGAATAATTTCTCTGGGGAGACGATAAAGTACTTATGGATATTAAAAAAAATCAAAACTAAAAAACAGTCCAGCTGTTTTGTTAGAAACTGGGAAAACTATCTGTGCTTAGGTCTTCTGGGGTATTTTCAATTCAGGACTAAACTGGGCCAGTAGCACTCTGAAATAAAAGCAGGTTACAGCTTCTGTCTGTAGGCACTGAATTTATTTGCAAATGCAAAAGTAACCCCTGTCGCACTGTGACATTCTAACTTCTGGATGTACTTCTCCATGTTCTTTCCAAATGTTCTAGTGTTGGGTGTTGCATTTAACATCACACAGTATAGCAGCTCTGTGACTCATGGCTTGTTTATTTTTTCACTTCATTTAGACCATATCTGTGACACACCCTACTTTAGCATCCCTGCAGTAATCATTCATGTATACAGTCTCTGCATGAATTTACTTAGGAAATAATAAAACTTAAATAGCATAAGGCACATGAAGCACGTATGAGTCCAAAATGTGAATACAATGAGAAGAAACACTTATTAGTTACGTAATCATAGAATCATAGAATCATGGAAT
>NW_010143647.1:2334-2562 GCF_000699245.1 Pterocles gutturalis | reverse complement strand
TTATGTACCAGTTGATATAAAAGTGTGTGCGAGGGGGATAAAAGTTCCAGTCTCTCATGAGGGGAGAAGGCTGCAGGGGCAGGAGCAAGTTAATTTCCAGCCGATTTCTCATTACTCTTCTTAACGCCTATAACGGAGAGAAAATTAGGCACACAGCACACGTTTTGGCCACTTCATAAAAAATGCAGATTTGAGAGATGATGTGAAATGTGCCCTCGAGTCAATGAT
>NW_010143647.1:0-2297 GCF_000699245.1 Pterocles gutturalis | reverse complement strand
CCTTCTATTTGGAGTGGAGATGAGAAATGCCCCTGAGCTCGGTAGCTCCAGGAAGGGTCCTTTAATAACTAATAAATAGGCCCAAGATCTCCTTTTCCCCCCGCCCTACCCCTCCACCATCACACACCGCCAGCCGTCAGGGCAGAGATGCGATCCGCTGCTTTTCACCCGGCGACTAATGGGAAACTCTCGGGGGATTATTTCCCGAGCGGTCCTTGTGTGCGTGGACACGGCCACCCGTGACACTTCAGCGAGTGTTTTTTTTGGGGCTGCGGCCACTCCTGCCTTGCCCCACACGTGTCAGTAACTTTCCCTCCCTCCCATCCTCTTCGGTTGTCAATTTTGTCTTCAAATCAGCCGAGGGACGGAGATTCTGGTTCAACAACATTAAAGATCTGCACCTAGAAACAGTCGCGGGAGATGCCCAGCCTGGGAACAGGCGCGTTCACTTTTTTTTTTTCCGAAGTGGAGAAACTTGCGTATGGCTGATGGCAACGGGAGTCTCCGGCAGCTGCCATCTTTCCCCTGAATGCCAGCAGTTGTGTTTTCCCGCTAGTTTCCTAAGAAAGTTTTGTCACCGACGAATGTCCATGTAAAGGGGGGCCACCTGCCGCCCCCCGCCACGGCCACTCATAAGAGGACAAAGGAGCATTTGCCCAGCCCTGCCAGGGAGAGGTTTAAAGCCGCAATGAAGGAAAACTGTCAGGAAGAGCCCAGATCTATCCCTTTTCCCTGCCTGGCATCGGCGGGTGCAAAACGCCCGGGCTGCTGGCTTCCAGGGCTGGGATCATCGGTGGAAACAGGAGTCATGAACGCTGAGGGAGGGGCGTTGGAGAACAGTCCCCTTCAAAAAAGCGCTTCAATTTCTGACTTCTCGAACGCATCCTTCCCTGCGGCCCCCACGGCAAACTTCGGAGGAAGGAAAAATAGAAAGGGAAGGAAAGATAAGAAGAGAGGGGGGAAATAAAATCAAAGCTTTCCAGCCCGCTGGAAAAATAAATGTGTATTTCTTTTCTCTAAACACTCCTAATTTTTCAACCCAATTGAAAATAATAAAATGTATAAAGAAAGCAGGGATGCAGTTTTCCAGAGCTCAGCTGCTGAATAACTCCTCATCAGCCGCACCGATTTCTTTGATTAATCCCGAGGTCTGAAGTAGAAGCAGTTCCAGTGTGATACCTTACACGCCGAGCTGCTTCTGCTTCTCTACTTTGTTAGACTCGTTTATGCGCAAATTTTTTGGACAATAATTTCAACTCCTTTCCCCCTTAATAAATCAATTTTTTTTGAAGCGGTACTGCTTTCTAATTGCCCTGAATAAACGCCTGTTCCCCATCTCCGGCTTCCTGAATCCCCCAGCACCCCGTTGGGAAGGAGGTCGCAGGCACCAGGCGGGGGCACCGGACCACCCCAGCTTCTGGCAATTTCCTCCTGCTCTGTAGTCGGGAATTTATAATTGTAATTTCGTGTGCGAAACAGCGCAGACCGACATTCACTCTGTTAATGGGACTTAATGTAACTGTACACGATCCTTTATGCAACTATATATCTAACGAGTTCTCTTATTGCTAGACGTATTGGCAATTCTCAGATTCCCTGTGTAACTATAAGTATATATGTTATATTCACAACTACACGCATATACCCGAAATACATCCGTATGTCGAGAGGAATACGTGGCAATATATACGAAAGTATAAAATAAAACCGAATATCTATATCAAAATGAAGAGACTTTAATTTATATATATTTTATTGCATATAAGCATTTCTTTTGGAGACAGCTGGGGAACATTTAGTGTGTGGAGAGATGCACCTGTGCAGAGATTTGAAAGGGAACGCTCCTGTGTGCTCGCATAGCCTGTGTTTATGCACATATATCATACAGATGCCTCTCTCTCCCATCTTGTTCATGTATAAAAATATCAACGTGATGCTTTAGAAAAGCTGTGAGCTCTGCACACTTCTTTACCCTTTTGCCAGACGACGCTGTTTTTTATAAAATCACACTTCTCTGCAGGGCGGTTTGCACCCTCCGTACTAATTTACACTATCGAGTCATTTATCCCGGTTTCTTTTCTCCCTGAATTACCCGGCTCAGAGTCAACCAGAAGCACCGAATTCCTGCCTTTCTGATGAATGGACAGTATCGTCTGATCCTTTCAGGGAGAGAAAAATAGCTCGGGCACATGAGCCCGAAGCTGGGGCTGCTCGGCGGCTGTCCCTCGGGGAGCAGAGCCGGGCCGCTCCCCACTTCGCGCCCCCCGCTCTTCTCCCCGCCGCGAGTGGGTGAGATG